>NW_024081748.1:0-128438 GCF_003009895.1 Hyaena hyaena
CTGGTTCCTCCTGATGCCGACCGTGTCCCTGGGGTACCACCTAACCCGGAGGGAACTTCCACTGTCCAGTGCCAGACCGAGGCCACCAGTCCAAGGAAAGCCCCATAGTTAGAGGTGGGATATCTCTCCGAAAGCCCTGCTTCTCCCCGAGCGCAGACGGGAAACAAGTTCTTTATATATTTTGATATTAACCCTTGATCAGATACATTGTTTGCAAGTATCTATCACCCCTCCATAGGTTGTCTGTGAATTTTGTTGATTATTTCCTTTGCTGTGAAGAAGCTTTTTCTTTTATTTTATCAAAAAAATTTTGGGGCACTTGGGTGGCTCAGTCAAGTGTCAGACTTTGACTCAGGTTATGATCTCACAGCTCATGAGTTTGAGCCCCAAGTCAGGCTCTGTGCTGATAGCTTGGAGTCTGGAGCTTGCTTCAGATTCTGTGTCTCTCTCTCACTCTCTGCCCCCTCCCCCACTCTCTCTGTCTCTGAAAAATAAATAAAAACATTAAGAAATTTTAATGTTGGGAGAAGGTCACAGACATGGCGGCTGTTAGGATGGGAAAGCTGACAACCATACCTGCAGGTCTGATATGTGCATCTATAAGTGTGCATGCGGCCAAAGAAGAAGAATTGAAAAAGCATCTAGTAAAACCAGAGCAGCTCCCCATATATACCACACCACCTCTGCAGTCTAAATATGTTGAAGAACAGCCTGGTCATTTATAAATGGGCTTTGCATACATCCGCACAACAATTGGTCATTATATTGGCTGGTGCAAGGGTGTTTATGTTTTTGTGAAAAATGAGATAATGGATACAGTACAGTATGGGAATGATGCTTATATCTATCTGAAGAACCCACCTCGAGATTTTCTTCCAAAAATAGGAATGATTACAGTTTCAGGATTAGCAGGCTTGTTTTCAGCAAGAAAAGGTTCTAGGTTTAAGAAAATTGCTTATCCACTGAGACTGGTCACTTTAGGAGCAACTGTTTGCTATCCAGTTCAGTCAGTAATAATCGCAAAGGTAACTGGGAAAAAGGCATATACTGCAAGCCAGCAAATTTACGAAGCAGTTAAATCATTGTGGACAAAAAAACAACAAAAAAGAGTCACTTTCTAACCTGAAAGAAAAAAACTAAGATAGAAGAAAACTCTGCTGAAATAGAAATACCTGCAAAAACAACTCAGAACCTGAAACACTCAGTGCCTTTGCCAACTGAACTCATCTTTGAAACAAAGACAGAATCAGAATCTACCTCAGGTGCTGCACAGTTTATGCCTGACCCCAAGTTCATGGATCATGGGCAGTCCCATCCAGAAAATGTAGATATGTACAGCACTAGAAGCTGAAATAGTCTGCATAGAGAACTACAGGATGTGTAAAGTTGAAAATGATGAAAAAATCATGTGAAGGATAATTGTGACACATAGAATATAACCTAAACCAAGTTTTTCCCTTACATCTTCTAATGTAATGTACAATTTGACTAATCACATAAGTAATTAAAGCACAAACTATGACTTTAATTCCAACAATATTAAATGATTGACAAAGAGGCAGAAGTAGAAATATTGGGATGCATTTAATGATTTTTAGTGGTGTTTATAAAAAAAAAAAAACCCCAAAACTAGAGTAAATAAATAAACACTGATGAGATGAAGATCTGAGCAAATATGTATGTGGGTATAAAAATATTTATACAGATACACATATACACATTGCTTTACCTTTTTTAAATTAACGTCAGCTAAATTAGAATGTTGTGTGGAAGGATGTGTTCCCCACTTTTTCATTTTCCAGAGCTGGAATAAAATATTCATATTTTATGACAAAAAAAAGAAATTTTAATGTTTATTTATAAAGATTTTATTTATTTTTTTAATTTAATTCTAACGTTTTTATATTTTTGAGAGAGAGAGAGAGAGAATAGCAGCCAGGGAGGGACAGAGAGAGAGAGGGAGACACAGGATCCAAAGCAGACTCCAGGCTCTGAACTGTCAGCACAGAGCCTGACATGAGGCTTGAACTCACAAACTGTGAGATCATGATCTGAGCTGAAGTCAGACACTCAACTGACTGAGCCACCCAGATGCTCCAATGTTTATTTTTGAGAGAGAGTGAGAGACAGAGTGTGAGGGAGGTAGGTTACAGAGAGAGAGAGAAGGAGACACAGAATCAGAAGCAGGCTCCAGGCTCTGAGCTGTCAGCACAGAACCTAACGCGGGGCTCAAACTCACAGACCGTGATAGCGTTGCCTTAAGCAAAGTTGGATGCTTAACCGACTGAACCACCCAGGTGCCCAGGAGCTTTTTATTTTGATGTACTCCCAGTAGTTTATTTTTGCTTTGTTTCCTTTGCCTCCGGAGACATATCTAAAGAGAAGTTGCTATAGCCAATGTCAGAGATGTTGCTGCCTATGTTCTCTTCTAG
This sequence comes from Hyaena hyaena, assembly GCF_003009895.1. Classification (NCBI taxonomy): domain Eukaryota; kingdom Metazoa; phylum Chordata; class Mammalia; order Carnivora; family Hyaenidae; genus Hyaena; species Hyaena hyaena. The sequence continues at coordinate 2,433 of NW_024081748.1, forward strand.
GATTTTTATGGTTCCAGGTCTCACATTTAGGTTTTTCATCCATTTTGAATTTATTTTTGTGTATGGTGTCGTCACGTGGTCCAGTTTCATTCTTTTGTGTGTAGTTGTCCAGTTTTCCCAATACTATTTGTTTTTATTTTTTTATTATTTATTTATTTATTAAAATTTTTTTCTTAAATAGTTTATTGTCAAGTTGGTTTCCATATAACACCCATTGCTCATCCCCACAAGTGCCCTCCTCCATGCACATCACCCCCCATCCCCTCCCTCCACCCCCATCAACCCTCAGTTTGTTCTCAGCATTCAAGAGTCTCTCATGGTTTGCCTCTCTTCTTCTCCCCCATGGTCTTCCATTAAGTTCCTCCTAATCCACCTATATGTGCAAACATATGGTAGCTGTTCTTCTCTGCCTGACTTATTTCACTCAGCATAACACCCTCAAGGTCCATCCACATTGCTATGCATGGCCCGATTTCATTCTTTCTCATTGCCATGTAGTATTCCATTGTATAGATAACCCACATCTTCTTCTTCTTCTTTTTTTTTTTTTTACAAATAGTTTATTGTCAAATTAGTTTCCACATAACACTCAGTGCTCATCCCCACAAGTGTCCTCCTCCATGCCCATCCCCCCTCCCCCCCACATCCATCAGTCCTCAGTTTTTGTCAGCATTCAAGAGTCTCTCATGGTTTGCCTCTCTCCCTTTCCCCCACCATTTCCCCCCTTCTTCTCCCCTTTGTTCCTCCGTCAAGTTCCTCCTAATCCTCCTATACGTGCAAACATATGATATTTGTCCTTCTCTGCCTGACTTATTTCGCTCAGCATAACACCCTCAAGGTCCATCTATGTTGCTACACATGGCCAGAGTTCATTGTTTCTCATTGCCATGTAGTATTCCATGGTATAGATAAACCACATCTTCTTGATCCATTCATCTGTTGATGGACACTTAGGCTCTTTCCATGTTTTAGCTATTGTGGAGAGTGCTGCTATGAACATTGGGGTACATGTGCTCCTATGCATCAGCATTTCTGTATCCCTTGATAACCCACATCTTCTTGATCCATTTGTCAGTTGATGGACACTTAGGGCCTGTATTGCTATGAACTTCCCTCTTAGAATGGCTTTTGCTGAATCCCAAGGTTTTTGGACCATTGTGTTTTTATTTTCATTTGTTTCCATGTATTTTTTATTTAAAAAATTTTTAATGTTTATTCATTTTTGAGAGAGAGACAGAATTCAAGTGGGGGAAAGGCAGAGAGAGGGAGACACAAAATCTGAAACAGGCTCCAGGCTCTGAGCTGTCAACACAGAGCCCAATGTGGGGCTCAAACCCATGAAACATGAGATCATGACCTGAACCAAAGTTGAATGCTTAACTGACTGAGCCACCCAGGTGCCCCTGTATTTTTGTTTTTGTTTTTGTTTTTTATTTTTTTCTGGTTGGCCCATTCATTGGTTAGTAGCATGTTATTTAACCTCGTGCATTTATGGTCTTTCCAGATTTTTTCTTGTGGTTGGCTTGTAGTTTCATAGTGTTGTAGACAGAAAAGGTGCATGGTATGACTTTGATCTTGAATGTGTTGAGGCCTGTTTTGTGGCCTGATACGTTATCTAGTATGGAGAATATTCAGTGTGCACTTTTCAGTGCTTTCATTTTAATGCAGTCTCAGGCCACTCAACCATTGTATAGTTCTCATGTGGACACAAAAAAACACAGCCCTTTGTTTCTTCTGCATGTAATGGAAGTGCATTTCACTTCTAAACCAGCATTCTTATTATACCTTCTAGCAGGTGCAGCTTTAGTCTCTGGTTCTTGACTTGATTGTGTGAGCCAGTTATTAATTCTTCTGTTTTTCATAAACTCCACAGGACGTAAGACAAACTTCCTGAAGCTATTTGTCATTTACTTGAAGCAAGTGAGAAATTTGTTCCTCAGTTTTCAGGGTGGAGAAATTTGCTATATTTTTTCTTTTTTTTAATTAAAAATATTTTTTAAATGTTTATTTTTGAGAGAGAGAGAGAGACCGAGAGAGAGAGAGAGAGAGCATGAGCAGAAGAGAGGCAGAGAGAGAGGGAGACACTGAATCTGAAACAGGCTCCAGGCTCTGAACTGTTTTTATTTTTTCCTGTTGAGCTGTCGGCACAGAGCCTGATGCAGGGCCTGAAATTGTGAATGATGAGATCATGACCTGAGCCAAAGTCAGATACTTAACCTACTGAGCTGCCCAGGTGCCCCATGCTATATTTTCTTTCTAAGGGTCTGTTTGTCCACATGGAGAACACAAAACTTAACTCTGCAGTAGGTAGAGGTGTAATTTATTCCCCAGTCAGATCCCAAAACGCAGCTTGTCGATACATGTACATATTATTGTAACTGATACTCTGACTGTATTGTGGGAAGAGTTGTGTTAAGTATGTGTAATTCTTCTCTTGCTTATAAGGGATGTTCCTAGTGGGAAATGCAACAGTAGAATAGTGGTAGTGGGATGAATGGGCAGTTGGGAGCCCACTAGACTTCCCCAGCTGAGCCATGAGGTATCAGGACAGCAGTGTAGGATTCTGATTTGAGGGATATGTAACAGGAAGCCTCTACATCGGTCAAGGAACTAAAGAAGGTGGATGTGTGGGGCGCCTGGGTGGCTCAGTCGGTTAAGCGTCTGACTTTGGCTCAGGTCATCATTTCATAGTCTGTGGGTTCGAGCCCCGCGTTGGGCTTTGTGCTGACAGCTCAGAGCCTGGAGCCTGCTTCAGATCCTGTGTCTCCCTCTCTCTCTGCCCCTCCTATGCTCGCTGTCTCTGTCTCTCAAAATAAAATGAAGACATAAAAAAAGAAGGTAGATGTGTTTAAAGAGACTCTAACATTTACGGTAGCCCTAGGCAGCCAGTAGAGAAAACAAAGGATATTTAGGGCCTCATTATAGATGACAGTAAGCTCAAAGTGGCAGCAGACCTTCTTGTCCTGGTAGTTCTAGATATCATAACATTTTAGGACTACGTTGTGTTGTGTGTACTGAAGTGTCGTGTGTGCAGTGGTAGGATATGCTAATGATTTTTCCGATCCCACCAAAGCCATGTGATTAAAGTCTGTTTGCCTTCGCGGGTCAGATTACATTAGACATTAATGTGGCAGTGCATTAAGACCTATAATTTTTCACCAGTGGATAGGTCAAGACCTAGAGAAGACGAATATCTCATCTGAGGTGTCTCAATACCATTTCATGGATGACATTATTGTGGTTGAAAGGTGCAAGAGGAGCAGATAGTCTTTCTTAGTTGGTCTGATTTCTTAGTGATTGGCACTAGAAGATGAATCGTTAAATATTAAGGAACAGCAGCCACCCAAGTAAGGGTTTTGTTTGGGGTTTTGTTTTCCCTTCCTAGTACTTAACTGTTCACATTCTTACATCTGTGAATCAATGGATTATAGTCTCTTAATGCCACGAGTCAGTCAAAAGTATTTCTGAAATTAAGTCATTAACATAATATCCAATATGGGTAGCTCGATGTCTTTGTGTGCTATTGTTTTGTTTTGCTGTATTTGTTTATATTGAAGTATAGTTGACACGCAGTGTTTTATTAGTGTCCGATGTACAACATAGTGATTCCAACAAGTCAAGTCTATACATTCTGCTGTGCTCACCACAAATGTAGCTGTGTGCTTTTGTTTTTGGTGCTTGCCTCACACCACCTCTGAGTGTATTCTTTTAAGAGACTGCTGCTGGCTTGTTTGTGAGTAGTGATGGACATTGAGAGAGGAACACATCAAGAGTGGAGGTTTTTACACTCTCACATCTCTATCAAGGGATTGGTAAGATGACAGTTCCATGAAGTGGTTATAGCCCAGTGAGCCTCCATGTTTACAGGGAAGTACCATACCAAGGATAAAAGTTAACTGGGCATTAATAGTGTCTTACAGCTACAGGAAAATGTACTTAGTCACTCTCCAGGTATGGTTGCCATAGATACAGGGCCTGTGACATCAACTTTGGCTTCTTGGTGGCTTTGGTACACCAAGTGTCTTGGGGATGCCTGGGTCTAGTTTCTGAATTTACCCACTAAGTTAAATTCCAGTGGGTGATGGGGGCCACTGTAGCTGCACAACAGCCAAGAAAACTATTGACAGTTGTGCCTGGAATGGGAATTCTGCTCAATTAGTGGAGTTTAGGACTGGATACTTGTCCTGGAGAATAAGCACCCAAATGGCTCTCGCTGCATTTCACGGACTCATGCAGCTGGTAATGTCCTGGCAGTGGGGGTTGATGGCTGTCAGCTGAAAGGCTACATGATCAATTTTTAGCCTTTGTTGGAATGAACATTAACCAGCAGAACACTAAAAATGCACTCCATCTATTTGTGTGTTATATGACCATGGGTAAGGACCCTTTGAGGGAAATTCTATGGAATCACCAAGCTCATGAAACATGTCATGCGCAGGTTAGGACCCGTGCTAACTAGAGAGTCTGTGCAACAAAGCATAGTAATTTATCTACAGTTTTGAACTTGGCTCAAGACAAGACCGAGAGATTCCATTGCCTCAGGCCATAGAATGTCTGAAGTGTGCAGAGTGCTAACTGCACGGTCAAGTAGAGAGGATCTCTCTGTCCCATAGCCAGAAATACTAGAGCTGGTATTATATTGTCCTTTCAAGTGTACCATTGGTCATGGACTATAGTAGGTACATTTTCTGAGTATGTTACTCTCAAACCCATTTTCAGAGCAGATTGGGGAATTTTTGCAGTAGACGTTGACTTTGGTTTGTTTGCATTCATTGACTGCTACCAGACAGTGTTGCCTGGTTTCTAAGAAGTGCCCAGCATTTTGAGCTGTCGGGGATGTTTTCTGGGCTGTTCATGCTCAGTAGAACAGACAAGTATCATGTAATGTTTGTTGTAGAATGGCTTGGATTCTCACAGAAGATACTGAAAAAGAGAAAGGGGTGACCGCTGCTCAGTTCCCAGCAGAACACATGTGAACTTGGGTCCCAACTGTGGCAGTCCCCGAGAGGGGAGCCTCTCATTTACATAGAATGTTTAATTATGTCTTTGAGAGTGGGGGAAGGAGACCCAGAGTCATGATGGTTGAATATATGCCTACCACAACAACTCTCATTGATGATTCTGTATTCCTTCTAATTGAACATGGGGAAGGGCCATGGGATAATGTCAGCAGAACAAGTTTTGGTCTCTTTTGCAACATAACCCTGAACCCCCTTTTCGAAGGCCTCGTTGTTTTATCTTTGGAGTGTTTGCCATATCTCTTACCAGAGAAGAGGGGTTACTTTACACATCTTGTTGGGATGAATCTGTCTCATAGAAGCTTCCCTGGGTGCATCCCTAGTTGTAGGCACAGTGAATGCATCTCCTTTTGTCCTCTGCTTATTTTAAGTAAAGTGGTGGTGCCTTGTACCACTGTGTTCTCAGAGCCCCTGTGAAAGGTGCGGTTTATCTGCTCGGGACATGAAATGAAGCCTCCTTATGGTGTGAAACCTCTTCTCCCTCTTGCTTAAGAGTATTTGAGGGTCAGTGTTTTAGGTTCTGCTTATGTCCTGCTGGCCTTGGGAGAGAGATTAAATTTCTCTACCTCATTGCTTCACCTTTATATAGGATATAGTTTAATACTTTCTCTATGGATTGAAGCTGAAATAAATGATAAATATAAATCTTAACAGCTTCTGAGACTCAGAATTTAGATCCTATTAATCTTAGAAACCAAATGTCAGCTTCAGTAAAAAACTGTGGGCTTCCAAAGTAAAGAATGTGTGGTAAGGCTGGGATTCACAAAGGTTTCTCCCAGACCTGTGTGTTTTGGAGCCATTTGAACTCTGAAAGTAACCTCTAGTTGAACATGGACAAGTTTTGACAGTCTGTCATTTGTACATATAGTCAACGTTGGGTGGTGTGGAAGAAAGGGAGAAGGGCAGAGGCCACACATGACTGTCATTTTTTTTTGGGGGGGGGAGAGCTTGAATGGGAGTTCCAACTTCCATGTTTTCTCTCTTTAGTGTTCCTCATTGACCAGGCACAAGTGTTTGCTTTTCTATGATAATCTTAAAAATCCAAGGTTTAGGGAGTTTGTATATGGCTTGTGGAACAGGCCTTATCTGTATGGAGATGTCAGACACTTAAGGGATGTGCTTCTTTGAACCCCTCAAATCCATCGATCTCCAAATGGCTTTCTCCATTACCTGTTTCATGATAGGCAATCCTATCATTGGCCCATGTATTTTTTATATTGCATCCTTACCTGTTAATGTTGTCCTGGTCACACTTATACAAATTGATCTTATATTAAGTGTCATTTCCAGACTACTTTTGAGTACTTATTATATACCAGATACTATTATTTGGGAAGAAGCACTAACCACAGGATTGTGTTTTTGCTTTAAATTTTTTAATGTTTATTTATTTTTGAGACAGAGACAGAGCGCCAATGGGGGAGGGACAGAGAAAGAGGGAGACACAGAATTTGAAGCAGGCTCCAGGCTCTGAGCTGTCAGCACAGAACCTGATGCAAGGCTCGAACCCATGAACTGCAAGACCATCACCTGAGCCAAAGTCAGACGCTTAACTGACTGAGCCACCCAGATGCTCCTTGTTTTTGCTTTTATTTATTTATTTTTAAATGTTTTACTTATTTCTTTTTTTTTTTTTTTTTTGCAGAATCAATTTATTTCTACCTATCACTGAATACATTCTACATTGCCAGCTACCAGTTGACTGCTGACACTGCATTTATTTTATTTATTTATTTTTTTTTTACAAATAGTTTATTGTCAAATTAGTTTCTACATAACACTCAGTGCTCATCCCCAAAGTGCCCTCCTACATGCCCATCCCCCCTACCCCCCACATCCATCAGTCCTCAGTTTTTGTCAGCATTCAAGAGTCTCTCATGGTTTGCCTCTCTCCCTTTCCCCCACCATTTCCCCCCTTCTTCTTTCTAAGAGAGAGAGAGAGAGAGAGAGACAGCGTGAGCAGAGGAGGGTCAGAGAGAGAGGGAGTCACAGACTGAAACAGGCTCCAGGCTCTGAGCTGGCAGTCAGCACAGAGCCCGACGCGGGGCTCGAACCCACGAACCGCGAGATCATGACCTAAGCGAAAGTCGGACGCTTAACCGACTAAGCCACCCAGGCGCCTCTTGTTTTTGCTTTTAAAGAGAAGAGTTTGAGGGCATTATCAGTAATTTATAGAAATATTATATAAAACTGTAATGTACAGGGCACTTGGGTGGCTCAGGTGGCTAAGTGTCCAGCTCTTGATTTCAGTTCAGGTCATGATCTCATGGTTCATGGGTTCGAGCTCCACATCTGGCTCTGTGCTGACATTGCAAGGTCTGCTTGGGATTCTCTGTCTCCCTCTTTCTCTGCTCCTCCTTGCTTGCGCACATGTGCTCTCTCTCTCTCTCTCAAAAACAAATAAACAAAAAAATTGTACAGTGCTCTTTCTGAAAGAAAAATCCAGATACTCTGAAAGCCCATGGCAAGGATGCAGGATTTCTTCTTCAGTGGAGTCAGAGCGGTGAGTGAGTCATCAGGGAATACTTTGGGAAGAGGTTAATTTTGAGGTGCTGATTGTGTGGCTGTCACTAGGTGAAGAAGTCCTCTGTGGAACAGGCAGAGTTAAGGTTCAGGAATGAGCATCCCAGAGGTCCAGAAAACAACCTTATGGAAGATCTTGATCCTAGAAGGGGTACTGTGAAACCTAGGACCTGGAGAGACAAGTAAACACATAATATGAATTACCAACCTTAATTTAGAGATCAGGATGTTCAGCTCAGGGGAAGGGCGCTGCCGTAACAAGTGTCAGAGCCATTCTCCAAGTGGGGGTCTTAGGAGTCCGGGTCCTTTGTTCCTACTGTTTTCTTCCTGTCTCTTTCAGCTTTCATGGATGTTAGTCAATATTTCTTGAGTGCTTTGTCACTGATTTTGTGGAGGCTGGGAAACAGTCCTTGTCCCTCCCTCATGAGGGTGGAGAAAATTCCCAGCATGCTAACAACTCCCTCTGAAAATTCTCTTCTCCTTTCAACTAAAGAATTTTCTATACCTGGGTTGAATGATGGGCTAATTCATTTGGATCCATTTCTTTGCAAGGTGGCCTGATACTTTATTATTTATTTGTTTATTAAATTTTAAATTTTGAGTATAGTCGATACACAGTGTTACATTCATTTATTTATTTTGTCTTGGCCTCTGGAGCCTCTGCCCCTGTCTTACCTGAGAGGGTGTGTGTTCAACTTCTCATTCAATACAGACTTTCAACATGGTGTCTGACCACAACACCTTCAATTCACTGCAACCGTAATTTTGCACTGTGGGTATACATCCATATGTTTTTTACATGTTTGAAATATTCTCCCGGGTCTGCAATAAAATACTTGATTGTCTTTCTCATTGGTAGAGTGTGTGTACTGCTGAAAATCAGCAGATGCTTATGGGGCTTACAGCTCCATTTGGCGTGAAACCTCTTCAAAGTGGAGTAGGTTGGTACTTAGCTGATGGAACAGACCTCATCCACACATAGACAGTTACTTAGGGCACATGATTCTGTGAGCCCCAGGAAAGTCCATCCATCCCCAGTGTCTTCCCCTGTCTCTTGCCCATAGTCCCAAATTTTGTCATTATCACATCTGTTTTTTTATAATACTGTTTTAAAAAATGTTTTATTTATTTTTAAGAGAGAGAGCATAAGCACGGGAAGGGCAGAGAAATTAGGGGACAGATCCGAAGTGGGCTCTGTGCTGACAGCGGCAAGCCTGATGGAGGGCTTGAGCCCACCACCTGAGCTGAAGTTGGGTGCTCAACCGACTGAGCCACCCAGGTGCCTCTTACGATATGTTTTTATGTTTCCATGCTATGTCTTATTCATAATCATAGAAGTTAAGACATCGAAAGTGCACAGTATATTAACTACTTAATTTTAGGAATACTTTTTAAAAGTTTATTTATTTTGGAGAGAGAGAGAACATGTGCGTGCATTCATGCATGCATGCATGTGAGCAGGGAAGGGGCAGAGAGAAAATGCCAAGCAGGCTCTATGCTGATCTATGTGGGACTCTATCTCACTCACAAATCATGAGATCATGACCTGAGTGGAAATCAAGAGTTGGGTGCTTAATTGACTGAGCTACCAGGTGCCCTGGGAATACTTTTAGTGCACACTGTGTGGCAGGCACTGTTGTTTGGGAGACTGCATTAACCAAAGATACATATTTCTGCCTTTCAGGAGTTAAATTTTAGTTGTGTTATCAGGAATTTAGAGAATGTTCATTTAACCATACAACTGTGAAATGATATGTGGTCTATTTTCTTTTTTTCCTTTACTTTAAATTTTTTATAGTTTTATTTATTTATTTTGAGAGTGAGAGCATGAACAGGGGAAGGGCAGAGAGAGAGAGAGAGAGAGAGAGAGAGAGAGAATCCCAAGTAGGCTCTGTGCTGTCAGTATGGAGCCCGACGCAGGGCTTGATCTCATGAACTGTGAGATCATGACTTGAGCTAGAATCAAGAGTCAGACACTTTCACGACTGAGTCACCCAGGTGCACCCATGGTCTGTATTTTCTATCACCAAACACAGGACTTTGCCCATTTCAGTGCTGGGGTGGATGAGAGAGTGGTCAGGAAAGGCTTTCCTGAGAGTGTGATGTTTGAGCACCAGAAAATGAGCTGGGTGTCATTTGTTTAAGGTGGAGCAGAAGCTGAGCCTGGCCTCTGAGGATCACATTCCTCCATGGAGAGCACACATCTTCCTTCAGCAAGAGGCAGAATTGCTGCTGGCAGGAAGAGGGCAAGAGACCTAGACCCTTTGCTGAGCTTTGTGTTGTTTAGACTGTTGTTTATCTAATGTATTCTATATCACCTTTCTACCCAGAGCTTTTAAGAATACAAGGTCTAGGGTAGAGCTTGAGAACGATCTCTCTTTTTCTGGAACAAGGTATGTTGGATAATTGATGGCATTCAGAGTTATCTTACCTTTTACCTGTTATGGGTCTTGGGGCAAGAGTCACCATGGTTCCTAGAAACTACCATGGGTATGATAGAAAACTTACCTTAGACGTGGATATAACTTGTAGATTGGACTGTGGACCAATGTGTGCTGAAGTGTGGGTATTTTTAAGTTTTTTTAAATGTTTATTTATTTATTTATTTATTTTTAATGTTTATTTATTTTTGAGAGACAGAGAGAGACAGAGCATGAGCAGGGAAGGAACAGAGAGAGAGAGGGAGACAGCTCTGAGCTGTCAGCACAGAGCCTGATGCGGGGCTCGAACCCACAGACCGCGAGATCATGACCTGAGCCGAAGTTGGACGCTTAACTGACTGAGCCACCCAGGCACCCCGAAGTGTGGGTATTTAAAAAAATTTTTTAAATTCATTTTTGAGAGAGACAGAGAGTGAGTGAGTGAGCATGGGGGAGGAGCAGAGAGAGAGGGAGGCAGAGATCTGAAGCAAGTTCTGCACTGACAGCCGAGAGCCTGACATGGGGCTCGAGCCCGAGAACTGAAGGATCATGACCTGAGCTGAAGTTTGATGCTTAACCGACTGAGCCACCCAGGCGCCTGTGAAGTGTGGTTACTTTTGAGCAATATACATGTAAGACGTTGTTACTTATACTGCTGAATGTATTGAGGGAAGAGTTGTGTTAAGTGTAATTCTTTTGATTGCAAGGGATGTTCCTATTGGGGAAATGGCACCATAGAATTGTGATAGTGGGTTAAATGGGCAACTGGAAGCCCACCAGGCTTCCTTAACACAGTCAGGAGTTACCAGTAGATACTGTAGGATATAGGAATATGGGGTAGGGGAAGTGACAGGAGGTCCCTACACAGATCAAGGCATTAATAGCTGCAGAAATGCTTAGGAAAACTACAGAATAGCTTTGTGTGGCCAGTTAACAAACCCTGTGCTGCTCTGTGTGTCACTGTGCAGGGGTGCAAGGTCAGTGCAGCGGCGTTACTCATCACCTCTCTACTTCCAGGTTATGAGGTGATGGCACGCAATAAAGTTGCATTGGTGGCCGTGTTAATGTTTTCTTTAATTATCTGTGTCCATGTCGTGGGAGCCACCTTGCCTTCATGGAGCTTATGTTGTAATATAAGGCAACCTAAACTTTTCCATGATACCTTACTGGTTGATAGGCTGAGATCTTTAAAATAAGAATTTTCACCAGGGAACTTATGGTACTATTATGTGATGACATTATTCTGATTGGAAGAGCAAAGGACAGTAGATTGTCCTTATTAGACAAACCATCCATTATCTAGGTAATCAGGCCAGTGGATTAACTCTTACAAGAATCAGTGTTCAGCAACCCAGATAAGTTCTGACTGATACCCAGTTAATAGCCCCAAGCTTATTCAATAAAATTGGTGTCCTTAACCCTCCAGGAAACCAAGTTTGACACAGCATATGATAAACTTGTTTGGTGTTGGACAGACTTTATATATCACATAGGTATCCTACCTAGACCATTATATAAAATTATTGGAAAGGCATAGAATTCACCAACTGTCTGCCTTAGAAAATGTACAAAAGCTGTACAAATCACCTTTCCATTAGCAATTACCTGTTCAGTGTGTTTTGACAAAAGGCATCAATGACCAACATTTATGTAGAGTGGGACCTGTGGTGAAAAGATACAGCCTTTGCGCGATAGCACCCTTGGGGTTTGCTCATGGTGCTTGCTTGATACTACTACCTAATATACCCCATTTAAAAGGCTGTTGCTGACTTATTAGTGGGTGCTGATGGACACTAAGAGAGTGACAAAGCAAGATCAGGGGTTGTTAAGCCTTGACTTCCCTATCATGTAATGGGTTAAAAATGAAAATCCCAACAATGTGGTTATTCCCCAAGGAACATGTATTTTTTAAGGGACAGTGGTATACACAAAGAAGAAATAAACCAAATGTTAAAAATGTCTCAGAGTTACAAGAAAAAGTGTCCAGGTACACCCAAATTCTTGAAGATGCTCAGATCTGATTGGGTAGATCTTGATAGGTAAATCCACTAAATAATGGTAAGAGGAGTGTAGTGAGATGCAGAAAACCCAAAGACTGTGCAAAACCAAATGAAACCAATTCTGCATAGAAAAAGAAATTCTCAGGGGGTGAAGATTCAGTCTGTGGTATTTTCACTGGAAAAATTCCCCTGAAGTGCTGATGCATAGGGGCACATGTACCCCAATGTTCATAGCCACACTCTCAACAATAGCCAAAACATGGAAAGAGCCTAAGTGTCCATCAAATGATGAGTGGATCAAGAGGATGTGGTTTATCTATACAATGGAATACTACATGGCAATGAGAAGGAATGAAATCTGGTCATTTGTAGCAGTGTGGATGGAACTTGAGGGTGTTATGCTGAGCGAAATAAGTCAGGCAGAGAAAGACAGATCCCGTATGTTTTCACTTATAAGTGAAGCAGGAAAAACTTAACAGAGGACCATGGGGGAGGAAAAGGGGAAAAATAGTTGGGGAGAGGGAGGGAGGGAAACGATGAGAGACTCTTAAATTCTGAGAACAAACTGAGGCCTGATGGGGGTGGGGGAGAGGGGAGGGGGGGTGATGGGCATGGGGGAGGGCACTTGTTGAGATGAGCACTGGGTGTTATATGGAATCCAACTTGACAATAAACTATGAAAGAAAAAAAAACTCTATTGTACGTCATAAAAAAAAATTCCCCTGAAATATATCTTGTTATATTTTGACTGACTACTTGGTAGATGCCTCTAGGCTGATATTGTGAACTGAAGCTTGGCCCAGCCTCCGTTTATCTTTTTTTTTTTTTAATGTTTTATTTATTTCTAGGAGAGAGAGAGAGAGACAGCGTGAGCAGGGGAGGGTCAGAGAGAGAGGGAGTGACAGACTCTGAAACAGGCTCCAGGCTCTGAGCTGGCAGTCAGCACAGAGCCTGACGCGGGGCTCGAACCCACGAACCGCAAGATCATGACCTGAGTGAAAGTCGGACGCTTAACCGACTAAGCCACCCGGGCGCCCCCCAGCCTCCATTTATCTTAACATTGTGAACCAATTGCACACAGCTCCTATTTGTACTTCATGTGAATGCTCATGAATAGGGACTCTTTTAGGATAAGAATCTGTTGAGTCAAGAAGCTCATCAATCTGAGCTGCCCAGGAAAGGGCCATGGCCAACTGGGTAGACCACTGCATAGGGCATGATCTATTTTCAGTTCAGAACCTGGCCTGAAAATAAGATTTTAGCGTGTGAGACCAAGGAAGCCTGGGAAAAGTGCTTAGCATGCCAGTTATACAGTCAAGTAGAGAGGGGATCCTTGGGTCCATAAATAGATATGCCAGACCTGGTGCTATATTGTTCTCTGAAGATGATGACTGGCACAGACTGCAGTTGATTCCTTTCCTGACTATGGCACTAGCAGTCCTGTGAGCACAGCACATGAAAAAGATACTAAGGAGTGTTAGTTGGATTGTGTTTTATGTTTGAATTTGGTGACCACATCCAATCAAACAGTAGTGCCAACTTTACAGCAAAAAGTACTCAACAGTGGGGAAATTAAAGAGACATACAATGGACCATTCATCCCACTGTCATCCCAGGAAGGCAGATGCTGTTGAAAGATTGCTTAGATTCTTAGAAAAAAAGAAGATAAGGAGCAAAGACAACCAATCAACCAGAGCTCAGCTCTCAATGTGGCATATGCTTATCAAAATCAGTTTGAGCTTTATTTGTGACATTTCCACAGCAGGTGCCTCTCCTTTAAGTATAATCCTTAATTATGAAGTTGGGTGAAGGGGATGAGGCCTGACAGTGGCTACCATGCTGCTAACTCCCTCCAATGTTTTCTTTCTTCTTCTACCTCAGTTTTTCATATCTCTGAGGGGGTAGTGCATTACTGCTGTTGACCTTGTTTTGTTTTGATGTTTAGCAAGATAGTACAGTTCTTTACCTTAGAATATAGGGTCCTAGGCATTTATTGTTTTGACCTTTGGAGCCTCTGCCACAAACGCTTTTCCCACGATGAGTTGCTTTCAACATCCTGTTCGGGACAGACTTGCAGGGTTCTGTCTGATGCATAGCGTATTTCCTCCCTCTGTTATAGGAACTATGGGTAAATTCTTTATTCGTTTTTCATGTTTCAAATGCTGGGGCAGGGCAGTGTCCTTTCATCCCATCATTGTATAAGTTGTCAGGATGCATCCAGACTTCCCACCTATGTGACCTACAAAGGCCCCTTGTAAAGACTTGGTATTTACAGGCTGTTGATTTCAGCACAGCTCCAGGGATCTAGTTGCTTTGGGCCTGCTGGTGTGGGAAGTGCTTCTTGTTATTCAGTAACAGTTTCTGCATTTTTATTCTGTTTTCCTGTCATAACGTGACATGTTGGGAATCGAGATCTTTTCTTTCATTGTTTTATAGACCTTTAAAAAACACTAGGGAAAATATATTTGTGGAGAGCTGACAAGTCACAATGTGTCATTGCCTCCCACCTTGTGGTATCAAATAGTAGAAACATACATGGATCCTCTATACTCTATGGTCTTCATTGTGGCTTTTGGGTTCTCAAAGAACTTTAGACCATAGTCATATTGGACTTTGATCGTTTTATTCCCTTGAGTTCTTATGGAGCTGATGTAAGTGAGGTGAAAAAGAAAGAAGAATTATTCTTTTTCTCTTTCTTCCGAAAACTATGTTGGGGACCTACCTGTTCTTCCCATGTCTGGGAGGAAAATCCAGGAGGGTCCCATGGTTTTTCTGGTTACCCTTAGATAGCCAAATACTCTGTTGCTACCTCTAATCTCTAAGAAGCTTATTACAGAACAACCAAAACTTTAATTACTGAACATTGAGAAATATCTTCCATTCCCAACTAGGACCTGCTTGAAGATTGGAGTCTTGCAAATGACACGTATATGGATATGTAGTACAAAATAGGCAACCATGTTTTGCCTTTATTTTTTCATCAATGTGTAATTGTGCAGCTTCTTCCTCGTTGTGCAGTTGTTCATTCTCACTGCCCCCTGCACCACCGATGTGGTTTCCAGTGAGAGAAAGGCTTAGGGAGAAGAGCCCACCCTTGCCTAGTTGATTAAATTATAGTGTGAGTCTGGTGTCTGAGATCTGAAGGAAATCCCAAGTGGATAATCTCTTAGAAGCTTTTTCATTTCATCCTTTAGGGACTTAAGGCTTTATGCCCTGCTAAATGCAGTGCCTTTCCTTGGACTGGTCATGAGACTCTCTTTCAGTCCATAGGGCTTTTGTGTGTTTTATCTCTTTTGGGGTCAAATTTTGCCTCTTCATGTGCTTCTCTTAGTATTTAAGTAATTTTCAGGCTACCTTCTCCCCCTAGAATTCATATATAAACCATGGAAATCAAAGGTTTCTCTTCTGTAAATGGTGGAATTGCTGCTTACTCCCAAGATGCACTTTTACTGTTCCTTATCCAGAGGTACCACTAGCCCTGGCCTCTTGATTTTACTTGTGTGAGTCAGACATTAGTTCCTGTCTTCCCTAGTCTTCACGGGCTTTAGCCAACCATTATGAAGCCCTTTGTCAGTGATTTTTTGGCAAGGGAGAAACAATCCTTTTCCATGTTTCATGAATATGGAGAAAATGCCTGTCACACTGATACCTCTGTGAATTCTTATCTCCTTTTTTCTCCTCAGTTCTTTTATATCTCTGCAGTGGATGATGGGCTAATGTCAAGAGAACCACATAGGTCCATTTCTTTGCAGGATGGTTATTAGCCTGGTCAGGCTCTTATAACAAGATACCCCAGACTGGGTGGCTTGAACAACAGAAATTTATTTTTTTCACAGTTCTGGAGGACTGAAGTGTCAGGGTTGGTCTTTGGGGAGAGTCCTCTTCCTGGCTTGCAGATGGCTGTCTTATTTGTCCTCACATGGTTTGGGGTCTTTTCCTATTCTTGTTTTAAAGTTTATTTATTTTGAGAGAAAGACAGTGTGAGTGAGGGCAGGGCAGAGAGAGGGAGAGAGAGAATCCCAAGTGGGCTCCGCACTGTCAGCACAGAGCCTGACTCAGGGCTTGAACTCATGAACTGTGAGATCTGAGCTGAAATCAAGAGTTGGACGCCCAACCAACTGAGCGACCCAGGCATCCTATCTTTTCCTATTTTTAGATGGGCATTAGTCCTAGTGGATTAGGGCCCATCTCTTACGACCTCATTCAGCTGTAATTACCTCCTTAAAGCCCTATCTCCAAACAAGTCACATTGGAGGTTAGGGCTTCAACGTAAGAATTTTGGATGATAACAATTCAGGTGTCCTAGTTCCTCACATTACATTATCAGAGTATTTGGCATTTATTGTTTTGGCCTTTGGAGCCTCTGGCACTGTCTTAACCTGGGAGGATATGTGTTCAAAATCCTGTTCAATGCAGGTTTGCAGGAATATGCTTTTCCTTGAGTGCCCACCTGACTCATACTTAACTTCTTGGCCTTTTGTGATTGACCCTTCTGTTTGGCTGTCTCTATTCTTTCCACATATTCCCTTGGGTACTTTCCTTTTAACACATTCTTATACCACTCACAGTCATAGCATCCACATGGAAAGTGGAAAATGCAGTCCTTTCTTCTGCATGTGCTAGAAGTACAGCTCACTCCCAAACCACCCTTTTATGATGGCTTTGGGAGTATGTTTGGCTCCAGCCCCAGGTTTTTGACTTTATGTGCATATCTCAAATGCTGTACTTTGTGTTTCAAAAACCCCATGGGATGTGAGAAAAGCTTTCTGAAGCTCTTTGTTATATGCTGTCCCTACCTTATGAGAGTAGAGAAAAACCCTATCACATTTCCTTTCTCAGACCCCACATGGTGACCATGGAGAACAAAATCCTCTCTTCTTTAGAGGTGGGAGTATTAGGTGCTCCCAAGTTAGTGCTCTCATTGTACTTTCTGGTAAGGGCATCTGTAGCTCCACCTTGTTTTTTATGTGAATCAGACACTAGTCCCTTTGTACTTCAGACTCCAGAGTCATGAGTGCAGCTTGCTGAGGCTGCTGCACTTATGTCATTTGTCCCATCTGTCTTACTCAGCTCAGCTTACAACAAAACACCATAAAATTGTTGGCTTAAACAACACACATTTATTTCTCATAGTTCTGGAGGCGAGAAGTCCAAAATCAAGGTCCCAGCAGATTTGGTTCCTACTGAGGACCCTCTTGCTGGCTTGAAGATGGCTGCCTTCTTACTGTGTCCACACATGATGGAGAGTGAGCTCTATGTCTCTTCATCTTCTTATAAGGGCATAAATCCCATCATGAGGGCCCTGCCTTCATGACCTCATCTAAACTTAATTACCTCCCAAAAGCTCTGTCTCCAGATACCATCACACTGGGGATTAGAGCTTCAGCAGCTGAGTTTGTGGTGAGGGGCGGGGAGAGTAGGACACAAACACTTCATCTATAACATCATCCCTCATCTCATAATCTGTCATGGGTCTCCAGTCATGCGAGTCTGAGAATTACAGAGAAACATGTGATGGTCAGTCTAAGTTTCCTCCAAGAATGCCGTGACTTTGTGACTTAACAGGTATCCCAAATGAAGAAGCTCCCCAGTGTTATCCAGGTGTAGGACACTGACTTTGTGTTTTTGCCCTGGTGACTTTATACATGTCCCTATAGGTCACACAGGGAAAAACTTGAAACACCTTGCATCTGAATGTCGCAGATCATTTGCCATGTCTTACTCACCTTCCTAGCTCCCTTTCAAGGTGATCATGAGGCAAGTTCTCATTCACTCCATAGTCTTTTGGGACGTGGGACTTTTGGCCTACACTCTACCCCCAAAGTAGATTTGCAGAAGAGTTAAGACTGCAGTGTCCACAACATTGGTATACAGTTGTGAATTGTGTTTCCAAATGCTTTGGTGATGGGGAGGCATGTGATCCTTCACTTTTGTCCTTGGTATCCGTGGTGAATTGGGTAGGTAGTTTGTGTTAGACGTAAAGGGCAGAGAGCTCCATAAATCTAAGAAAAACTTTCCTTGGTTATTAC
Organism: Hyaena hyaena; assembly: GCF_003009895.1. Classification (NCBI taxonomy): domain Eukaryota; kingdom Metazoa; phylum Chordata; class Mammalia; order Carnivora; family Hyaenidae; genus Hyaena; species Hyaena hyaena. The sequence continues at coordinate 20,423 of NW_024081748.1, forward strand.
CCACTCATCTTTCTCACTGGGGAATTGATACTGCTTCTGTATGACCGATGGCTATGATTACAGATAAAATACTCCTTCCTATTCAAGTGTAGTCAGTTATGCAAAGATATACTGAGCCTTGCTTCCATAGAGCAGAAAGGAAAGAACAGTAAGGACAGGCCTTGGGCTCAAACCTAATGAGACTCTAGAGCCTTCCTCCTCAGGTAGTAGAGAGGAGGCCCGGCCAGCTGGGCTGGGGGAGGGACGTGGAGACCACTCAGTAACCCACCAACCAACCCCCATGTTTCAGGCTGGTCTAACCACGAGTCCCTGGGTGTTGACGGGAAGAGGACCAAGAAGACATAGAAACATTTGCTGGATTTTTTATGTTTAGACTGATGTTTTTTTAATATGGACTTTTCACCTAGGCCTTAATTCTTTCAAGAGCAAACAGGTCGAGACCCTAGAGAATCTCTAACTGGGACGAAAACTTTATCCACTGGTAAGAGTGTCTTGGGGACTTGACTACACTCATGTTTTTCACACTTTTCAAGTCCTTATGCACACAGGGACATAAGTCACTCTGATGCCTTGAAATTTCCATGAGTATTGCCAAAATTTATAGGAAATGCTTGCAGATCAGACTACGGACTGATGTGAGTTTATGTGTGGGTCCTTACAGACCAATGCACATGCAAGATGTTGTAACTGTTACTGCTGAATGTATTGTGGGAAGATTTGCATTAAATGTATGTAATTCTGCTCTTGATTGTAAAGGATGATCCCAATGGGGAAATGCCACAACTAGAACAATGGTAGTAGGACGAGTGGACATTTGGGAGCCGATCAGGCTTCCTCAGCACAGCCATGAGTTATCAGTAAAGATTTATGAGGAGGGTGGTGAAAGGAGGTTCCTACACTGGTTAAGAAACTAAAGGAGAAAGAGGTGCTAAAAGAGAGTACATCACCCTACAGTAACCCTGTGTGACCAGTGAGAAAAGCCATTAGTACCTCATACCACAATATGGATGGCCACAAACTCAGTTCAGCAGCCTTCCTTGCCCCTGTAGTTCCAGTTATTATGATGGTCGTGGAGTCCATTGTGCTGACTGAAGGACCTGGTATGCAGCACTGTTGATTTTGATGCTTTTTCCTCCCAGATCATATGATAATTGGATGATCAGAGGCAAAGATAATTGGATGATCTTTATGGAGCTGTAATGTATGTTCTCCAGATTACTGCAAGGTGTTCTGAGGTATTCCATAATTTCCCAGTGGTTGATTTGCTGAGACTCATAAAAGACTGAATTGTCACCAGAAGAGTCCTGGTGTCATTAAATGATGACATAATTCTGATAGAAGGGCTAAGGGCAGTGTATTGTTTGTGTTATGTAGACAGTCTATTACCTGTGTAACCCATGTTGGAAGTTTAACCCCGAGAAGAATCAGCAGCTAGCCAGCTAGGTGTAGTTCTGGTGAGGCATGTAGATTGATGCCCAGATAACATTCCCTGAGCGTATTCAAGAAGGGGAAAAATAGTTGGGGAGAGGGAGGGAGGCAAACCATGGGAGACTCTTGAATGCTGAGAACAAACTGAGGGCTGATGGGGGTAGGGGAGAGGGGAAAGGGGGTGATGGGCATGGAGGAGGGGACTTGTGGGGATGAGCACTGGGTGTTATATGGAAACCAACTTGACAATAAACTATTTAAGAAAAAAAAAAAGGAAATAGAAAAACTGATGACCTAAAACCCTCCAGAAAGCCAAATTGGGCAGAGCAGATTTGGCAGTGCTGATCAGTATTGGATGACCTCCATACCCCATATAGGGATCCTGTTCAGCTCTTTATAAAAGACTCCTCAAAAGGTAGCCATTTGACTAATATGCGGTAGAAACTCTCAAGCTGTATGGACCACTTTTCTACTCAGGCACATCACGCATGCAGTGTGTTTTGAGAGACAGTATCAGAAACTGACATTTTTGTGGACTGAAACCTGTAGCAAAGGCCATGGCACCCTTTGTGATTTTGTTTATGGCGCTTGCCTGATATCATCACCTGATATACCCTATTTGGGAGACTATCGCTGGCTTATTAGTGGGTACTGATGGGTACTGAGAGAGTGACAAAGCATGAGCAGGTGCTGATAGGGTCTGACTTTCCTGTCATACATCCAGTGAGAACCTAACAAAGTGAGAAGAACACCAAATGAGAACCCCAACAAAGTGAGTATTGCCCAAGAAATAATCTATTTTTAAGTGAAAGTGGCATATCCAGAGAAGAAGTAAACCAGGCATTAATAATGTCTGATAGGTTTGGGAAAAAGTGTCTAGTCACTCTCCACATTTGGATGACTGAGATGGAGAGATGGTGCCAACACTCCATTTTCTGATGACTGCTGTTCACCCAGTTTCCTACAGACATCTGGGGCTGGTGCATAGGCATGACCCCTAAACTAAAGGCAGACAGAGAGTGATGGGCTCTGGAAGCCGCACAAGCCCAAAGAAAACCCCTTGCCCCTGAGTGTGGAAGAAGGAAGTCTGCTTAGATGGTAGAGCTCGTCTGCATAGCCTGCAGGCTGTGGTGCTTGCTCTGAAAAATGGGCCCTGAAATGCACCTTGTTACATTTGACTGACTCCTGGGCATGAGTCCACGGGCTGACAATGTAGACAGGTGCCTGGCAACGAGATGACTGGATGATCGATTCCCAATCTCTGTGGTGGCAAACGTAATCCGTCAGTTGCATGGGATGTGCACCTCCTGTTTCTGCCCTCTGTGATGCACAGGAATCATCTTGGGAATGAAATTGATTGGAATTAACAAGCTTATTAGATTATGTCCTGCACAGGTTAGCACCCTGGTCACTTGGATGGACTGTGCACTAGGGAGGGTAATCCATCTACAGTTTTGGAGCTGGCCCTGAAATAAGACCCTGTGATTCTAGCACACGAGGGTGGCTGTACAGTCAAGTAGAGAGAGCATCTCCAGGTCCCATACACAGAGGTGCCGGACCCTCCTTTCAAGGTTACCATTGGACATGGACTACAGTAAATCAATCATATGTACATGTACAGCAGAAGGGGACGTTTTATGCAAGGACTTGTAGTTGAACTATGATTTCATTAGGATTCATTGACCACATAAAATCAAGTATTGGGGCCACTTTTATAGTAAAATGCACTCTGCAGTGGGCTACTTCATGTGGCATTTAATGGACCATTTGTTTCCTGTGCCTTCTTCAGGCTGCAGATACCATGGAAAGATGGCTTGAATTTTTAAAGAAAAACAAAGGAATGGATAGTCGATACTCAGCTCCCAATGGAGCACAGGCTTAGCAAAGTCAGTGTGGGGTCTAAATGTGGCATTCCTCCAGCAGGTACCTCCCATTTAAATCTGAGGTTTAATGAGTTTGGGGATGTGGGGAGGAGGCCCAGATTCTGATCAGGGAAGAAAATGCCTACCTGATAACTGCCCCCAGGTTTCTTTCTTCCTTCCTTCTTTTATCTCAGATTTTCATCTCTATCAGGAAATGGACTAATGCCAATTGACCCGCTTTTGCTCAGGTTTTTGGCAAGACAGTATATGACCTCACTTTAGAATATGAAGTTCCAAACATTTATTGTTTTGGACTTTGGAACCTCTGCCAAAATGCTCATATATGAAGATGGGTTGCTGTCAACATTTTATTCGAGGCATTGATTTTTGGTCATGTCCGACAGCACCTCCCTTCCAATGCACCCTTAATTGTAGGTACTGTATGTGCCTTTCCTTACAACTTTCCAGTGTTGAGGAAGGCAGTACCTCTTCATCCCATCATTCTGTGAGATGTCAGGGCACCTGAAGACCCTTCCACATATTGATTCCCTTGTCATCTCTTCTGGCTACAGTCTTTTTGTTGGTCTTAGAACTTTATTTTGAATTATCTCCAGTCCAAACTTCCACTGTCCAATGGAGGTGTTTAGACTAGTGTGTATTTTATGGGAGCCTCTTTTGTATTGCCCAAGCCCCTCTAAAAAGACTTGGTGTTTGTTGGCTGTTGATTGCAGCTTCTGGTGTCTAGTCAATCTGGAATGACCAGTGTGTGTAGTCCGTCTCTTTGGCAAATACCAGTTTCCCACTTTTGAACTCTTTCGCCTTTTGGGTTGTGGCTTACTGGGACTCCCAACACCAGGCTAGGAATCTCCATCCCAAGCTTGCATGTATGGTGGTGGTGGCATCTCAGGGCTGCTGTCTCCATGTTGGCCTTGGGTTCAGCTCCTCCATGGACAGAGCAGTGTGGCTCCAGCTTTTGATACAGATTGTCTCCATGATATTTTAGCTTTCTTATCCTGAGGTCAGCTAAAGTGCAGTGTCCTTTTAGAAAAATACTTGTGTAACCTTGTCTTTCATAGTAGGACAAGTTGATATTGGAAAGGGAGGGCTGAACTTCTAGAATTGCTCCATGATCAAATGAGCTGGCAGAGGTAACTTAGGAATCTATCTGTCTATCTATAGGAGATGAGTATGTGAAAATGGATTCCATTAGGATTTTCCCTGCCCATCTTACTTAAGAGTCTCCTTAAATGATTTGGGTCCTGTGTTAAGTCTTAGAGCCATTGCATTCTTTATAGAGAACAGTTACATAATGAGTGAGAAGGAGAACTTGGGAACATTTGACAAAAACAGAAAAGGAGATAGAGTGGAGAAAAAGGGGTCAATTGGAAGATATGTAGAAGACAAGGCACACACAGTGTGGGTGTAATCCAGTATGCCTTCATCTCGTGATTTCCTGGACCTGACAGTATTTGCAGCCTGTTGAAAAATGTTTGTGGCTTGAGGCATCAAGTGGCATGATTAAAATCTCCTGAGATCCTGGCAGTTTGGACTTTTGTAGATCTAAAGCTTTCAAAATGGCCTTTGTAGCCATATCTTACTTCGCTCAAGAAGAAAGAAGCTTGTGGTAGAAGTTGAGGTCACTCCATCACTAAAAAGAACTGGAGAGTTCACACATTGGTTTATGTATCAACGGCCTTGATAGAACCCATATTCCCAAACCACTGTGGGGTAGCGCTTCATTTTGTGGATACCAGTCCCTCACATTTATGTTCCTCCTGCCGTTTGTACGACTTGTCAGTGCCCCCAAATACTACAGGCTTAGTACCGAGCTGGGAAACCTGAGGCCAGCAGCTCATGCAGTTGTGAGTGGCTGCCCGTTGAGTGGCCTGTCTTCATGTTGGGCCTAGGTTGAGTCCATGAGGTTTTATCTTCTCCTCTTGGAGGCTGCTCAGGCCACAGTGCTCTATTGAAAATACTGGTGAGTCTCTATAGGCCTAGACGAAACACTGTCATTTGAACATCATAGTCGTGAAGTGGAGCATTATCATCTCCAGTTCATTCCCATGCCAGCTCCCTTTTGTCTCTACTGGCAAAGGCGGCCCCAAGCCCTGGCTTTTCTTTTGACACTAATCAGACGCCATACCTGTGTCACCCTAGACACAGAGGCTACAGGTGAAGCTTTCTGAAACTCTTGCACCTGGGCCAGTCATTCCAGCCCTCGTTTTCACGGGACAGTTTTCGTATCCCTCGGTGTCTGTTGAGATACTGGAGTTTCTGCGCTGCCTACATTTGAGCACAGAACTGCAGAACGGGAAATCGTTTCTCTGCAGCCTAGGGGCAGCTTCTGCGTAAGCAGGTGCCCTACAGCCTGCGCTCAGGTAGTTCTGTCTGTTTTCTGCTCTCGTGTCTTTTCTGGAGTATGGCCTAAGGAGTACAGGAAGATAGAGTTTTGCCTCATTCTTTTTTGCTGTATTAGTAAATATTAAAGTGTCAAAATGTAAAAATGGCCTTTAAAATATTCTCCTTGGCCTTGTATGTCTCTGAATGAAATGCCAAATGTGGCGCTGATCATGTGGCTGATGCAGTTAATATACTCCATTGATGGATAAGAGGCCATCCTCCCAGTCAGGTTAGTGGCTAGGACAGATTCCCCAGCATCTGGAGTCACATTCTCTCACTTAAAATGGTGATGGTGGTACCTTTGATGATCCCAGCTGAACCTATCTGTGGGTGAGAGTAGACTTGCCTGATCTACTAGTACAGCAGGGGCAGGTTAGGAGGTTTCAGTGCTCTCCCGGATCTGGAGAGCAGGGTGGGCCAAGTTATGAGAGGTGTGGGTCCTCAGGATCTGGTAGCATGTTCCTTGTCCACATGGTGGGTGAGACGTTATCTCATGGGTCTTCCCACTATCCAACCTTTGCCAGAATATGTGGGCCGGGGTGGAGTACGAGGTTTCTCTGGGACCATATAGTGAATGTTACCTGCTGAAAATTGTTCAGAGGGTTAGGCAACAAGGTGTAAAGTTGGAATTGACTGTTCATTTGGTGCCTAGTTGTTAAAAGTACATTTGTTGTGGCCGAAGGATGGCTGAAAGGACGTGCAAACCCATGTATACTGGTTCCATTTGGACCCCCTGCTTCTCCTTTGTTTTCTGCTTCCATCCAAAGAGAGTAGATGGTCTCCTATAAGCTGGTGTGTTATAAACATGTAAAAATATCTGTGGTGTATGTTCTTGTAAAAAGTGTCTGAATGTAGCTATAGAACTTCTAGTGAAAAGATGAAAAGTTAAAAGTGATTTGGTCTTTGAAGAGCCTGCAGACTGATTCAGTGTATGCAGCACGTACTGATGTGTCACTGGAATGTGTTACGTGCTGAACTGTCAGTGTTCCTGTGGTATCAGAGGACAGTTCCTTCGGTGTCTGAAGTTTTTAATGTATAATGATGTCTTGTTGGTTGGCAAGTTATAGATGTCATTCTCGATGGTCTTGGATGCCCAGCAGAAGGGAGAATTACAGTTCCCACGAAATTTGAGGGCATACTTGCTAGGTACAATACTGAAATTTATTTAAATGAGTTCACATTTGGAATTGTGTGTGTAGTCAAAAAAACAACTGCTGTCCTCCACACACTCTGGTATTGTGTTCCTGACAGAATAGTTGTTGCTCCTTCAAAACTTCTGCAAAAGTTGCCTATTTGTTTCTCATTAAAACAAGCAACACTACATGGGGATTTGTACCACCTTCTTTTTGCAGATTGACTCCACGGATTTAAAATTCCCTCCTTCTGGAGGAGATAAGGTTACAGTGCCTTTTTGGAAAAGCCTAGGTGAGACCCAGCACACCCAAGTGTAGAGTAGGGTCTGGGGAGCAGTAGCAGACCTCACTGATAAAGTGTTTGATGACTCTGGGCAGTCGGTTTTGTCAAAATGTACTAAGGTCCATTCCTACAATGAGGGAGAAAGAAGCGATATTAAGGATGGGTTTGGACACAAGCCCAATGGGATTATAAAGACTTTGTTTTTGACTAGTGAATGAAGGAGTTATGCCAGTTTTTGTGGAGGATAAAGAGTGGAGCTCACCCAGTCTCCTGTGGCTGACCCCATGTTGTAAGTCAGTCTGGCCTTGACCATACTGCTCACGATAGTAGGAGGACAAGAGAACCTCAACCCTTTGGCTGAAATCAGTGGATGTTAAACTGACTCCTTCAGTACCACCGTTCTACCCAGACCTTTCTCCTTCAACAGTATACCGGTACAGGGCAGGGGTTGAGACCCTTCTTCTCCAATTGAAACTGGATGCTTTATACACTGGTCAAGCTGTGTTGGGAACTTGTTGGCACTTAAAGTTATCAGACCTCTCAGCGTTTATAGTGTGACTGGTCCACAAATAACTCTGTTTCCTAGAATTCCCCAATGAGCACAGTCAACAATTTATTTTAGGTGTGGAAATAAATTTCAGATTGGACTGTGGGTTGATGTGAATTTACGGGTGGGTTCTTTGGGACCAATTACATAAGATTTTGTAATCGATACAGTTGAATATATTGTAAGAGTCCTTCGCTCTGATCCAGCCCTCTCACTGTACCTTCAGATCTGGGCAGATCATGACTCAAGTTCTTGACTTTATTTGTATAAATGAGATAGTACTCCTAGTGCTTCCCTAACTCAGGGAGACAGAAACCAAGCATACTGAAACTTTGTTAATTGCTTCAGGCAAGCGGGAAGCAGTCGTTGTCCCTCTCTTCTGAGGGTGAAGAAAATGCCCATCAAGCTCTCTTTCCCATGCTCCATATTTTCACCATGGAAGACACATTCTTCTCTTGTGCAGCTGCTGGAAGTGCTTTTCTCTCCCCAGCTAGCCCCCTTTTTGTACCTTCCAGTGGAGGCAACATCTCTCACTTTTCTTGAATTTTTAAAAATATGTTTTATTTATTTTTGAGAGCAAGAGAGACAGAGAATGAGCAGGAGAGGGGCAGAGAGAGAGGGAGACACAGAATCCAAAGCAGGCTCCAGGCTCTGAGCTGTCAGCACAGAGCCCGATGAGGGGCTCCAACCCACAAACCACAGGATCATGACCTGAGCTGAAGATGGATGCTTAACCGACTGAGCCACCCAGGCGCCCCCCAACCTTCATCATCATAAGGCACTTTACTTATCCCCTTTAGGGTCTCTTGAGATTTAAGTATTTTTGAGTATAGAGCTGCAGAATAAAAAAACCACTTAGCTGCAGTTTATAAGTGGCTCACCCACAAGGGGATACTCTACAGTTTTCACTGACATCACTCATTCTCTTCTGTTGTCCTGTATTTTTGGTGTGTGGGCCAAGGTTCACTCAGAGCTGGCATTAAAGTGTCTAAATATAAAAAATAGCTCTTTTGTATTTTTACTAGAACAGTATTTTGGACCTTGTTCTTGGCCATGTATGTCTTTGTGCATGAGATGACACATTTGGCCTCAAAACTGTGGCTGATAAAAGTACCTTGCCCATTTATTACATAAGGGGCCATGCTGGCTAGGTTAGTGACTAGGATAGATCACCAGCATTTAGTTACATCCTCTCACCTAATGTGTAAGTGAGACTTGGGTATAGGGTCTCCCTACTAAGGAATTTTGTGTTAGGAATGACAGGGCTTTTAGATCTCCATTTCAGTGGATGAGATGAGACTCTCCTGATATTTTTGCCCAGCATGGGTACCTTGGAGGAGATCAGATCTTTCTTGAGTCAGGCAGAACAACATGGGCCAGTTAATGAAAGATACAGCTCCCCAGGATGTGGTAACTAACCCTTATCTACATGGTGGATGAAGGGGGAGCATAAGGGCCCTCTCACTGTCCAGCCTGTTCCAGGGTGTGTGGGCCAGGTTGGGGTAAAGATAGATTCTCTGGGATCTGGTCATGTATGCTACTTATTAAAAAATTTTAGGGGTACCTGGGTGGCTCAGTTAGTCGAGTATCCGATTTTGGTTCAGGTCACGATCTTGGAGTTTGTGAGTTCGAGCCCCGCAACAGGCTTGTTGTTCTCGGCACATGGCCTACTTTAGGTCTTCTGTCCTGCTCTCTCTCTCTGTCCCTCCCCTGCTCACACACACACACACACTCTCTCTCTCTGTCTCTCAAAAATAAAGAAAATATTAAAAAAATTAGAGGGTTAGGCAGAAAGAGGTAGGATTGAAGTCACCTGTCCAATTGGCCCCTCTCTGTTTTTTCAGGTATACTTTTTGTGGCCTAAGAATGGCTGGAATTAGGTGCAAATCTGTGCTGATTCCAATAGCGTCCCCTGAACGTTCCTCCCTTTTATTTCCTGAGCTTCTACCTCAGGAGAATAGGTAGTCTCTTGGAAGCTCATGTTGTAGGGTTTGTGTAAAAATATCCACGGTCTGTGTTTCTGAAGAAGGTGTCTGAATGCAACTGCAGAACTGATGGTGAAAAGATAAGGAGTTAAAAGGGATTTTGTCATTGAGAGGTCTGCAAGTCCATTCATGCGATACATGGTGTAAAAATGTATAATTGGTATTGTGGTTTGACTAGTAAAGTATAAATCAGGACCCAGGGGACAGTAGCAGACTTCATGGATAAAGTGGTAACATGAGGCAGCTAGTTACTTGGAAATGTAGTTAGATTTGTTCCTACAGTGCATAAAATAGAAGGGATATTAAGGATGTGTTTCGGCAAATACCCCATGAAGCAGTGGAGGTGTCCCTCTTGAGTAGCAGATGGGAGAGCTCTGTCAATTTTGCTAGAGGACAAGGGGTGGAGATCACCCAGTTGCCTAATTATCATCCCTGGTGATTATTGACTGTCTAAGGCAGTCAGGCCACAAGCACATGGTAAGACAGGAAGAGGACCAAGAAGACCTAGAAAACCTTCCTGAGATTTGTCTTCTTCTTCTTCTTTTTTTTTTTTTTAATATTTTTATTTATTTCTAGGAGAGAGAGAGAGAGACAGCGTGAGCAGGGGAGGGTCAGAGAGAGAGGGAAACACAGACTCTGAAATAGGCTCCAGGCTCTGAGTTGGCAGTCAGCACAGAGCCCGACGCGGGGCTCGAACCCACGAACCGCGAGATCATGACCTAAGCGAAAGTCGGACGCTTAACCGACTAAGCCACCCAGGCACCCTGTCTTCTTCTGACTGGTGTTTATTTAACTCATTTCAAACTCAAGAACAAATAAGGGCTTAAAATAGAGATCTAAACACACTGGACATTCTACAACTGGAACAGGAAGCTTTATCCACTCATTAAGGTGTGTTGGGGACTCAACCACAGACAGGTTCCAAGCTTTTTTGTTGTTATGAGCACAGGAGTAGAAATCACTCTGCTACCTTGACAACCTCATGTCAAAAATTTACTTTGGATGTAGAAATGACTCTCACATTGAACTATGGACTGATGTGAGTTGATGATAAATCCAATATGGACCAGTAGACATGCAAATTGTTGTAACTTTGTAATGTTTTGTGGAAATAACTGTGTGTAGTTCTTTTCCTGATTGTAAGGGATGTTCCCAATGGGGAAATGCCATGATTACAGTAGTGGTAATGAGACAGATGGACAACTTGGAGCCCAAAGGCCTTCTCTAGCCCTGCTATGAGCTGTCAGTAAAGCAGTGTAGGAAACTGGGTTAGAGAGAAGGTGCAAAGAGGTCCCTACATGATCAAGGAATTAATGGAGGCAGAGGTGCTTGGTCTACATCACTCTACAGTAGTCCTGTGTGACCAATGAGAAAAGCCAGTGTACTTTGCCCCTCTCTGTGGATTATCATGATCACAGATGCACCAACAGACTTCCTTGCCCTCGCAGTTCCAGATATCATAATAGTCATGGAGTTTGTTCCATAGACTGAAGAGTCTGGTATGAAATGCTGGCTGGACATGTTACTGTTTTCTCCATATTCCACTGTAATCAGATGATTACAGCCTGTTTGCCTTTATGGGGCTCAGCATGCAAAATATGCTCTCTGTTCTGCCACATGGTGACCTAAGGCTTTCCAGGTTTTGTCACTGATGGATTGGCTGAGACCTAAAAAAGACTGAATCTTCACCAGAGGAGGCCTCTTATCATTCAATGATGATATTTTTCTGATTGGAAAGACTAAGGATAGTGTACTTTCTGCCTTAGATATAGAGTCCAGTATCTGAGTAACCAGTCTAAGAGTCAGTGGCCAGCCACCCATATTTAGTTCTATTGAAGCATGGCAGCAGATGACCTGATAACAATCTCCTAGCCTGTTCAAGAAAATCTGATGACCTCAAAACCTCCAGAAAAATTACCTTTGGCACAGCATATGATAAGCTCGATCAGTATTGGGTTAAATTCATACCTTACATGGGGATCCTTTTCAGCTTGTTGCATAAAATTATTCGGAAGGCATCTACTTGGACCAGCAACATGCTTAGAAACTATGCAACAAGCTGTACAGAAGACGTTTCCACTGGGCCAGTCATCTGCATGGTGTATTTTGAGGGGTTATGTTACTGACACTTGTGCAGACTGTAACCTCTGGCGAGAAGATGGCACCCTTTGGAATTTGTTAATGGTGCTTTTCTGACATTGCCACCCATATATACCCCATTTAAGAGAGATATTGCTGCGTGTTAGTGGGTGCTGCTGCATATAGAGAGTACAAAGCAAGAGGGTGGGTGATTTTTACACGCTCACTTCCCTGTCATTGGATGGGTCCTAAATGAGAACAATAAAGTGGGTATTGCCCAAGTAACATCCATTTTAAAACAAAAAGGCATATCTAGAGAAGAAGTACACTAGGCATTAATGGTATTGTAGAGATGCAGGAAAAGTGTCTGGTCACCAGCAAGATGCAACTGACTGAGATGCAGGGCTTATGCTCTCAACCTGTGTCCTGGCCGCTCAGTACACTCAGGTTCCTAAAGATGCTTTGATCTAATACATGGATCTGTTTGCTTTTTAAAGTTCAGAGCAATTGTGGTTGTAGCAGAAGCTGTAGAACACCAGGGAAAGCTGCTTTCATCTTTACACGGAAAAGGGAATCCTGCTTAATGAATGGAGATAGGGGCTGTGCTTGCTCTTAAAAGTTTTAATCAAATGCACCTTTTTACATTTTGATTGACTCCTAGAGACACCCAGAGGCTGACAGTGTGGAGAGATCCTAGCAACGTGATAGCTGATTGATCAAGTCTCAGTTTCTAAAGTGGCATACATAATCAGCTAATTAACAGAAAACATACACACATCATATTTGTGTCCCATGTGCACATAGATAGGAGTCCTTTGAGAGTGAAATTCAAGGCATCAACAAGCTAATTAGACTTCTCTTGCTCTGGTTAGGACCATGGTCACCTGGATAGACTGTGCAACAAGGCATGGAAATCCATCTACAATTAAGGACCTGGCATAAACACAAGACCTGGTGATTCCGGCATATGAGGCGAAGGAAGCCTGGAAAGGGGCTCAGAGGGTCAGCCACACAGTTGAATAGAGAGGGGATCCCCAGGTCCCAAACACAAAAGTGTTACATCTGGCTCATTCCCTGTATTGGAAGCTATTGCTGGGCATTGACTCTAGTTGGTGCCTTGTCTGAGTATGACACTGCCAACCCTTTTGTGCATAGCATATGGGGGAAATCTGTGCAAAGATTTTTATTTGGAGTGTGTTTATATTTGGATTCACCCTACCACATGCAATCAGACAGTAATGCCACCTTTGTAGTAAGATGTACCCACACTATGGGGTATTTGATGGACCATTGACTGACTGTGTGATCCCCAGGAAGCAGATGCCATTGAAAGATGGCTAAGATTCTTAAAAAAAAAAAAATTAAAGAGGAATTAAAAACTGCTGTTAAACTCCCAATGGAGCACACAGTTAAGAAAGACAGTTTGGGGTCTAAATACAGCATTTTCCCAGCAGTTACCTTCCATTTAAATTGGTGCTCAATGATGAGGTTGGGGAGGGGAGCGAAGGCCCAGATTCAATCTGAGGAGGAAAATTCATACTACACTAACTTCCTCCAAAGTTTCTTTCCTCTTTTTCCACCTCAGTTTTCATATCTCTAATTTTGAAATGGACTAGTTCCAGCTGACCCAGTTTTGCTCATGTTTTTGGCAAGTATTATAGTATTATCCTAGACATTTATTTTGGCCTTTGGAGCATCTTCTAATTTTCTTTTTCAAAAATTCTTTTTTCATTTTTATTTTTGTTTATTTATTATTTTAATTAATTAATTAATTTTTTTGTTTATTTTTAATTTGTTTTTTAAATTTACATCCAAGTTGGTTAGCATATACTGCAACAGTGATTTCAGGAGTAGATTCCTTAATGCCCCTTACCCATTTAGCCCATCCCTCCTCCCACAATTCTTCCAGCAACTTTCTGTTTGTTCTCCATATTTAAGAGTCTCTTATGTTTTGTCCCCCTCCCTGTTTTTACATTATTTTTTGCTTCCAAATAAGGAACTTGCAGTCAAGGTTGTTGAAGCTTTTCATTTGTCTAGATGCTGGACCCTAAGCCAGTCTGCTGCCTTAGAGTGTCCCCCAGCATTCTGAAATTTTTCCTTTCACTGGATATGAAAGTTATTCTTTTTTGAAAGTTTTTATTTAAATTCCAGTCAACATAGTGTAATATTAGTTTCAGATGTATAATATGGTGATTCTATACTTCCACACTTCCATACACCACCTGGTGTTCATCACAGGTGCCCTCCTTGATTCCCTTCACCTGTTTCACCCATTCCCTTCCCATCTACCTCCCCTTTGGGAACCATCAGTTTGTTCTCTATAGTTAAGAGTCCATTTCTTGGTTTGCCTCTTTGTCTCTCTTTTTCCCTTTGCTTGTTTGTTTTGTTTCTTAAATTCCAGTTATGAGTGAAATCATATGATATCTGTTTTTCTCTGACTTATTTTGCTTACCATAATACTCTCTAGCTCCAGCCATGTCATCGCACATGTCAAGACTTCATTCCTTTTTATGGCTGAGTAATATTCGTGTGTGTGTGTGTGTGTGTGTGTGTGTGTGTGTGTGTGTATACCCACCACATCTTCTTTATTCATTCATCAGTCAATGGATTCTTCACCTGTTTCCATAATTTAGAAATAATGTAGATTTGGAAATAATGTAGAAATATTGTAGATAATGTTGCTTCATGTATAATCATTGGGGTGCATATATCCTTTTGAATTAGTATATTTGTGTTCTTTAGGTAAATATCCAGTAGTGCAGTTGCAGGATCATAGAGTAGTTTTATTTTTAACTTTTTGAGGAGCCTCTATACTGTTTTTAATGAGTGGCTGCACCAGTTTCCATTTCCCCCAACAGTGCAAGAGGGTTCCCCTTTCTCCCCATCCTTGCCAACACGTGTTGTTACTTGTGTTGTTGATTTTAGCCATTCTGACAGGTGTGAGGTGATATCTCATTATAGTTTTGACTTACATTTCCCTTGATCAGATATGTCATTTGCATATATCTTTTCCCACTCCATAGTTTGCCTTTGAGTTTTGTTGATTATTTCCTTTGCTGTGCAGAAGCTTTTTATTTTGATACAGTCCTAATAGTTTATTTTTGCTTTGTTTCCCTTGCCTCTGGAGACATATCTAGGGAGAAGTTGCTATGGCCGATGTCAAAGACATTGCTGCCTGTGTTCTCTTCTAGGATTTTTATGGTTTTAGGTCTCACATTTAGGTCACTCATCCATTTTGAATTTATTTTTGTGTATGGTGTGGTCAGGTGGTCCAGTTTCATTCTTTTGCATGTTGCTGTTCAGTTTTCCCAACACCATTTGTTGAAGAGACATTCTTTTTCTCATTGGGTAGTCTGTCCTGCTATGTCAAAGATTAACTGACCTATAGTTGTGGATTCATTTTCGGATTTTCTGTTCTGTTCCATCTATCTGTGTCTGTTTTTGTGCCAGTACCATACTGTCTTGATTACTACAGCTTTGTAATATACCTTGAATTCTGGAATTGTGATGCTTTCAGCTTTACTTCCTTTTTTCAAGGTTACTTTGGCTATTTGGGGGTCTTTGGTGGTTCCATACAAATTTTAGGATTGTTGGTTCTAGCTCTGTGAAAAATGCTCTTGGTATTTTCATAGAGATTGTGATAAATGTGTAGATTGCTTTGAATAGTATAGACATTTTAACAACATTTGTTCTTTAAATCTATGGGCATGGAAAGTCTTTCTATTTCCTTGTTATTCTTACTTTGGAATAAAGACTGATGTGATTTATATATCAGCCATTATACATACAGAATGTTGTAACTGATACTTCTGAGTGTATTGTGGGAAGAGCTTTGTTAAGTGCATGCAATTCTTTCTTGACTGTAAGGAATGTTCCAGTGGGGGAAATGCTACTATTAAAACAATGATAGTAGGATGAATACACAGCCAGGATCCCACCAGGCTTTCCCAGCCATGCTCTTGGATTGGAAAAACAAATATTGTTAAAATGTCAGTACTACCCAAAACAATCTATACAGTCAATGAAATCCCTATCACAATAACACAAGCATTTTCCCCAGAGCTAGGACAGGCAATCCTAAAATTTGTATGGAACCAGAAAAGACCCCAAATAGCCAAAGTCATGTTGAAAAAGAAAAAAACGGGAGGCATCACATTTCGGGACTTTAACCTGTATTACAAAGCTGTAATCTCAAGGCAGTATGGTATTGGCAAAAACAGACACATAGATCAATGGAATAGAACAGAGAAACAAGAAAGGGACCCACAAATGTATGGCCAACTAATCTTCAATAAAACAGGAAAGAGTATCCACTGGAAAAAAAGATAGTCTCTTTGGCAAATGGTACTGGGAGAACTGGACAGCAATATGCAGAAGAATGAAACTGGACCACTTTCTTACACTATACACAAAAATAAACTAAAAATGGGTGAAAGACCTAAATGTGAGGCAGGACACCATCAAAATCCTAGAGGGTAAAACAGACAGCAAACTCTTTGACCTTGGCCACAGCAACTTCTTACTTGACATGTCTCTGCAGTCAGGGAAATAAAAGCAAAAATGAACTATTGGGACCTCATCAAGATAAAAAGCTTCTGCACAGCAGAAGAAACAATCAGCAAAACTATAAGGCAACTGACAGAATGGGAGGAAATATTTGCAAATGACATATTAGATAAAGAGTTAGTCGCCAAGCTATTAAGAACTTACCTAACTCAACACCCTCAAAAAAAAAAAACCAAATAATCCAGTGAAGAAATGGGCTGAAGACACGAATAGACACTTCTCTAAAGAAGGCATCCCGATGGCTAACAGACACATGAAAAGATGCTCAACATCACTCATCATCAGGGAAATACAAATCAAAACCACAGTGAGATACCACTTCACACGTGTCAGAATGGCTAACATTAACAACTCAGGAAACACCAAATGTTGGCGAGGATGCTGAGAAAGGGGACTCTCTTGTACTATTGGTGGGAACATGAACCGGTGCAGCCACTCTGGAAAACAGTGTGGAGGTTCCTCACAAAATTAAAACTAGAACTACCCTATGACCCAGCAATTGCACTACTAGATATTTATCCAAAGGATACAAAAATGCTAATTCAAAGGGGCACATGCACCCCAAAGTTTATAGCAATGCTATCAATAGCCAAATTATGGAAAGAGCCCAAATGTCCATCAACTGATGAATGGAGAAAGAAGGTGTGGTTTATATATATAATGCAGTATTACTTGGTGATGAAAAGGAATGAAATCTTTCCATTTGCAACAACTTGGATGGAACTAGAAGGCATTATGCTACCTAGTAGATACCATTAAAGTAGTGTAGGATACTGGGATGTCAGGGGAAGGGAGCATATGGGTGAAAGGATGACTCTGTAATAAGCAAGGAACTAATGGAGATAGAGAGTGCTGAGATTATACCACCCTACAACCACCCTGTGAAATCTGTGAAAAGGCATTAGTGTTCAGTGCCTCACTGTGCTGTGTCATAGCTGAATGGGAGAGTAGTCCTTTTTTGTGTGTTTGCTTGTTTCTTTTTTTTTTTTAGTCCTCTTTGAACCTGAGCATCCTTATCTCGTAGTAATCAGAGAGTTTATTCTGTAGACTGGAGGCAGCTTTCACTGTGGTGGACATGCTAATGCTTTCTTCAGATGTCTCTGTATTCGTGGGATCAGAGCCACTTTACCTTCACTGGGCTTAGATTATAACCCATGTTCATTGTTTTTCCCAATATAACATAAAAATTGCTAATGATTTTTCACACACACACACACACACACACACACACACACACACCTTCAACAAAACAAATGCGCTGATATCCAGATAATTCCTGATCTCTTTTAGGTGAGAGTGATGTCCTTAATATATCTAGAAATGAACTGTGGCAATGTATATGATAATCTTTTTCAGTACTGTATGCACTTCATACTTGATATTTCTTGGCACACTGCATGAGATTATTTAAAAGGCATCCATGTTGGCCAACAGCATGCCTGAGAAAGTCTCTAACCAACTATACAGACCACTTTGCAAAGTTACCTGTGTAAAGTGTTTTTTGAGTGAGTGGCAATGACTGATTTTAATACAGACTAGAAGCTTTACAAAACAATCTGGCCACCAGACAGTGGCACTTTGTGGAATTTGTTCCTGGTGTTTCCTTCAACCTGCCACCTGAAGTATGCCATTTGAGAGACCAGTGCTGCCTCCTTAGTGTATGTGGGTGGACACTGAGGGAGTAACAAAGCAAGAGCAGGTTGTTATGATGTGAATTCTTGACATTCCAGTGCGATTGCAAATGAGAACCCAAACAACATAAATATTGCCCAAGAAGCATCCATTTTTAAGTGAAAATGGTGTATCCATGAAAGAAAGAAACCAAGCATTAATGGAGTCTAAGAGGTACTGGAAAAAGTGTTCAGTCCACCTCCAGATGGGGCTGTATCAGATGCAATATCTGTGTTAGCTCATTAGCCTTCCAGTAGCTTCAGTATGTCCAAGTTCCTGAGAATCTTGGTCACCTACATTGTCACAATCACTATCCTACCCACCTGAATACTGGCAGTGGAGTGTGATGAGCTGCAGAACTCATATGACCCCAAATAACACTGCATACAGCTGTTCATCACACATACAAAAAGTAATACTGGGGCACCTGGGTGGCTGAGTAGTTAAGTGACTGTTGATTTTGGCTCTCAGGTCATGATCTCACAGTTGGGAGATTAAGCTCCACATTGGGCTCTGCACTGAACATGGAGACTGCTTAAGATTCTCTCGGGGCGCTTGAGTGGCTCAGTTGGTTAAGCTTCTGACCTCTGCTCAGGTCATGAACTCGCGGTTTGTGAGTTTGAGCCCCGCGTTGGGCTCTAGGCTGACAGCTTAGAGCCTGGAGCCTCCTTTAGATTCTGTTCTCCCCCTCTCTCTGCCCCTCATCTGCTCATGCTCTATCTCTCTCTGTCTCTCAATAATAAATAAAAACATTAAAAAATTAACAGACAAGATTCTCTCTCCCTCTGCTTCCTCTCTTGTTCTCTCTCTCTCTCTCAAGATAAATAAACACTTTTTAAAAAAGAAAAGAAAAAAGGAATACTGCTCAATGGGTGGGGTCTGGGCTATGGTCATCTGCCTTGAACACCCTCTTTCCCAAAAAGCACATTGTTTATTTTTTTATATGTGCTGCCGAAGCGAGCACATTGTTTATTTTTTTAAAAAGTAGGCCTCATTCCCAGTGTGGGGCTCAAATTCATGACCTTGAGGTTAAGAGTTGGACACTTAACTGACTAAGCCACCCAGGTGCCCCACACATTGGTAATTTTTGACTGAGTCAAGGTTTGTTCTCATCTGCTCATGCTGTGGGCTGGTGTCTGGTAAGGCCATGCCCAGGTATTGATGTCTCAGCCTCTCTGGTGGCAAACATCATCTTCTGATTGCACGAGATACACACCTCGTTTCCATGCTCCATGTGGAGCACAGGTAATGACTTTTTGAAGATAAAAATCAATGCAATCAACAAGTTCATGATACCTGCCCCACCCAGATTAAGACCATGCTCACCTTGATAGACTTGATGACAAAAAAAAAGAAAGAAAAAGAAAAAAGAAAACAACAAAAAATGGTAATACTTATATAATTTAGGCCCTGTATCGAAAACAAGTCCTAGTGATTCCAGCACATCAGGCTACAGAAGCCTGGCAGACATGCCTGGAATATTAGCTGCACAGTCTAATAGGGCATCTCCAGTTTCCAGGACAAATGTGCCAGACCAAGCACTCTGGCCTCCTCTCAACATTATCACTGGGCATGGAGAGTGGTAGGTCGGCTTTCTGATCATTGCTGTGAAACCCCCATGAACATCACATGCAAGGGCTGTTAATTGGACTGTGTTTTAAATTTGCATTTGCCCATGACAGCCATCAAATAATGGTGCCACTTTTGTGCAAAATATCTAGCAGTGGGGAACTCTATGGGACATTTGATAGACTGTTTGTATCCATTGTCATTTCCCGGAAGCAGGTGCCATTGAAGGATGGCTTGGGTTCTTAAAAAAAAAAAAAAAATGAAGAGAAGTGGCCCCAGTGGCACACATGCTAAAGAACGTCACATTGGGTTCTAAATGTGTCACTTCCCCAGCAGGTACCTCCCATTTAAATAGAAAATGCAATTATAACATTGAGTCGAAAGGGAAGGAGCGCAGATTTACACGCAGGTAGAAAATGCCCACCCCCCCCACTCTCAGTTCTGTCCAAAATATCTTTCCACCTCCTTCCACCTCAGTTTTTACATTCTTAGGTAGTGAGTGGGCTAATGCCATTACAACTGGTTTCGTTGGGTGTTACCGTGCTTACTTTAGAATTTGGGGTCTGTGGCAATTTTCAGTTTGGTCTTTGGGGCATCTGCATATACTTGTATCAAGGTCTCTTTGCTTTCAAAATCTTTCCCAAGGCAGGCATTCAGGAATATGCCTGACCCAGAGTGTCTTCTCCCACTGTACCCTTAATCGTAGGCCCTGTGGGTGCATTTCCTCCTCCCCTTTAAATATTTCACGTTGGAAGGAAGCCAGTATCCCTTCATCCCATCATTCTAGGAGTTGTCAGGGTTCGTGTACACCCTATGGTATATTGCCTCCCTTCTGTCTGCTGGCTCGAAGTCTTCTGGTTGTTCTCAGAAGGAATTTTTGTATTGCATTGTCATCTCCAGTGTGGATTTGTCCGTTAACATTCACACCTCGGTGCTTAAGCATATGGGTTTTCTCAGAGAGCCTGTGTTATGTATTTGTAGGCTCCTTAAAAAGATGGGCATTTGTTGGCTTTCAGATGCACGGCAGCTCATGTACCTAGTCATTGTTAGCTTGCCAGTGTGAGTGGTCCTTCATTTTGGCAACCAAAAGTTTCCAAATTTTTACTCATTTTTCTTGTTTTGATGTGATATGTTGGGGTTCACCCGCCCTGGGCTCAGCCCCAGATGGGCAGGTCCCCAAGTTTTTGTATCCTAATGAGGCCACGTCTGGCCAGTCTGGTCTTGTGTGGTCGTGCGATTCACTTGGCCAGCCACACACCTCTCTGTGCCTTTCTCAGGGCAGCTCCAGCCCTGGTTGTGGAAGTCACTTGCCTGATTCAGACACTGCTTCATGTGTTTCCCATTTCTAGGGGAGATAAGACAGGCTTCCAGAAGATTCACTTCACATTGTCAAGAATCTTATAGACCAGTCATAGGAGTTTAAATTTGTTCCTGGAGATATTTGGGAGTCACTGAATATTCCAGAGCAGGATAATCAATCATATTTGTGTTTAAAAATGACAATACTAATAGTTTGGTGGATGGAGGAGTGGCTGATGGTAGGCAAGGGATGCTGAGGACCTCCCCCACAGACTAGACTGGGGATGATAATGAAAGGGCAGATTTGAAAGATATGTGATTTGATAGGAGCAATACAGTATAGCAACTGATTGATATTCAAAGGCATTAGGAGGTACCCTGAAGTCACTCACTCATGCAATATCCAAGATTAAGAGCATTCCATGTACCAGTGACTGTGCTTGATAAAATGGTGAACCAAAATAAGTATGGCTGCTGTGTTCTTGCAAAACAGTGAGGAAGTGAAAAACATAGTCATTTATTTAATAACCACTCAAGGGTGTGTACTGTTTTGGGCTGTACTAAATTCTAAGCAGAAAAAGTCAGTTTGAAACACCTTTTGGAAAATAAAGCTAAGAGAGTGTCTTTGAAGAATTAGCATGGAAAATATAGGATCTTTAAGTGTTAACTAAGGGAGGGGCCATCTGAGGATGTTGCAAGTAGAGAAAGAACATGAGCAAGGTCCTGGAGGGAAGGGAGTCTAGCACAGCCTCACTTAAAACGATTTTAGTTGGCTCCACAACGGATGGTGATGCCACAGGATGGAAAATATAGAAGAGAAGGAGTAGGTCTTAGGGCAGTAGGGGAAGGAAGTGAAAAGAAAATACGCTGTTCTTGGGACCCATTAAGTTCAAATTGTCTGAAAAACTTTGGCCAGGGCGAGTAGACAGAGCTGAAGTTTGAAATTGTAGACTCATCAGTGTCCTGTGATACTTTGATTCATGGCTTAGTAAAGTTGCCCAGGGAATATATGTGGAAACAATAGGGTCAGGAATGGAACCCCAGGGAAAATCAGTAATTAAGAAATAAAGTAAAAAGAGAGACTAAAGGAGACTGGAAAAAGTAGCTACAAAGACCAGGCGAGGAACCGAAGAACGGTGTCACGGAAGCCAATGGCAGAAGTTTCCACAGAGAAAATAGCTAGTTGAGTTAAATGTCAAAGATGGATCGAGTTACAAGTGCTATAAAAAGTCTGTAGTTGGGGAAGTCAGAGGTCAAAGATAACCTTACCAAACAAGATTTCAGTTCAGGTTAGTCAGAAAAGTGAGTGAGGACTGAAAAGAACAGAAGTTCCAGATACATTAAAACAACACAAAATAAAACACTAGTATAATTTCTGTAGGTTAGTTGTACTTAAACTTTTTTTTTTTCTTATAAATAAAGCTTCTGCTCCCTTTGGTTAAAAACTGAGATAGAAAAGCCAACTTCCATGAATGGTTAGATACTAGATGTGACAGTTTACAATTTTTTAAACTAGCTTGATTTTTTTCCTTTTGAAAATAAATCCAGTATACCTTGAGAGAACAGTGTTTTTGTTTTTGTGATTTCCTTGTAGAATCAGATTTGTTTTTTTGAAAGACAAAGGTTACATGTGTGGTAGTAGGATACCATTGTATACACACAGCAGATTCCAAGAAAGCATTTTGTGGCATGGGTGGTTAGACAAATAGTCTTCCCATGGTTCTGGTACTTTCCATTGGACTTTTGCCTTCTATGTCTGAACTTGCCTGTTTAGGGAACTAAAGAATGTGGCAGAAACATGTGTCAGCAAGTGTATGCCTCTTTCAAAACAGTACCAAAGAGGGGTGCCTGAGTGGCTCAGTCGGTTAAGCGTCTGACTTCGGCTCAGGTCATGATCTCATGGGTCATGGGTTCAAGCCCTGCTTTGGGCTCTATGCTGACAGCTAGCTCAGAGCCTGGAGCCTGCTTCACATTCTGTGTCTCCCTCTCTCTCTGAACCTCCCCTGCTCACACTATGCCTCTTTCTCTCAGAAATAAAACATAAAAAAAAAAAAACAGTACCAAAGAATGACATACATAGGTCCGATGACTTCGATTTTATAAAAAGTAAATGACCCTAGAAAGTGAGTGGTTAACACAAATGTATATAAATTAAGGATTTTCTTTTCTTCTTTATCTTTTTAAATGTTTTATTTATTTCTGAGAGACAGAGAGAGACAGCATGAGCAGGGGGAGGGTCAGAAAGAGAGGGAGACGCAGAATCTGAAGCAAGCTCCAGGCTATGAGCTGTCACCATAGAGCCTGATGCGGGGCTTGAATCCACGAACCGTGAGGTCATGACCTGAGCCGAAGTCGGACCCCTAACCGACTGAGCCACCCGGGCGCCCCGAAACTAAGGATTTTCTAAGGGATTGAGAAAGACAAGCTTCCTGAAGCTGTTTGCCATTTGCTTGGAGCAGAGTTCAGGTAGTCTTCATGCCTCCCTCAGAGCGTGGGCGTGGAGAAAGTAGGCATCGCATTCCCTTCGTGTGGATCGGCATGCACCCGGAGAGCCGTCCTGTTTCTCTGACGGCAGCAGCGGCAGTGGGCTGCAGGTTGCAGCCACCTTATATGTGTGGGTCTTGAGCTAAGCTCCCTGCATGATTGGAGCTTCCTGAAAGGCCCTCAGGCTGCAGCCTGCTGCCCCATCTAGCGCCTTTCTCCTGACCTGCCACAGGAACCCCTTTATGCTGCTTAGCTCTTTAGCCTCACCCTTCGTGGTGGTCGTCTGGCCCTCCTGTGCTGCTTCTCTGTGCTTTCCTGCAAGAAAATCTGAGTACATTTCCTTTTACTGGGTTCTCATGTGGACCGTGGGAAGCAGAACTGTGTGTGGCGAAAATGCTGTTCGCTTTCAAGCAAGTCTGTTGATTGTATCTTTTGCCCGTGTGTTTACGGTCCTAGACTTGTGACTTCAGGTGCATGTGTCAGACACTAGTGCTGATGTGCCCCTACCTCCAGCCTATGTAAGTTCAGTTGTCCGAAGCTCTTTGTCATTGCCCTGGTCACTGACACAGGGGAAGGTAACCTTTGTCCCTCCATACTTGTTTAGTATGTTTCAGAGAGCTCATGTTGAGCTCGGCAAAGACATTTTCTCTTCTGTAGCTGATGGAAGTGCAGTCACCTCTGAAAACAGCCTTATTTGGTTTTGAGGTGGAGCAACAGCTTCAACCATAGCTTTTCTTTTTCTTGAGTCGCACACTAGGCCCTGCGCCCCTCTCAGTCCAGGCAGCAGCGGTGAGGCCTTCTGCAGCGCTGCCCTTGTGCCCGCTCTTCCAGTCCTCACTCCCATGACATTCCGTGTTCATCCCTTACGGAGTTCGGGTAAGACAGCAGGACCATATTTAGCCACAGACTCGAAGTCCACTAGGGGGTATCCTGTAGCTTGCGGTGAAGCCATTTGTCCCTGTCGTCCTTGGCGGGTGAGACAGGAATCACAGAGAGCTGGCCCTCTTGCCTCCTTCTTCTTTCTCTGCTTTTAGATATTAAAGTGTCAGAATATGAAAGGAATATTTATATTTTTAGGTGTTAAATAAGTTGAGCCTTTTCCTTGGCCTTGCACGTCTCTGTGTGTTCAGTGACAAATTTGGCATTGCATTTATGACTAGTAAAGTTACAGTGCCCCCACTTTTCAGACAAAAGACTGCACTGGCCAGATTCGTGTCTAATTAGATTTCCTAGCATCTGTTAGTACTTGGTGTCACCTAAGTGGTGGATGAAAGGGACAATAGAGGCCCCCCACTAGGGAACTATATGTTCCATTTTAGGACGGATAAGGCATCTGGGATGTGGGGCACTTGGGAATACCGTGGCTGAGTCATTGGATGACATGAAACTTTCCTGGCCTGGTCTTAAAGCAAGGCTGGGTTAGGAGGGAGAAAGACTTGCCCCACATACGAAGAGCAGAGCAGGCCAGGTTATGAGAGATACAGATCTCCCGGCTCTGGTAGCACACCTGTGTCTCCATGGTAGGTGAGGGCGAAGCTTAAGGGCCCTAGTTCTGTCCAACCTCTTCCAAGGTGTGTGGGCCAGGTTGGTAGTAAGATCGATGCCCTGGCATCCAGTAGCGTATGCTACTTAATTGAAAGCAGCTTGGCGGGTTAGGTAGCAAGAGGTAAGATCGGAATCAGCTAATTGGTACATCATTGTTGATAAAAGTATCCTTGTGCCCTGGAATGAATGGATAGAAGTATGAGCAACCTGTGTTTACTGGTGTCATTTCTTATCCCCATGTTCCCTTCCTTCTTTTCCCTGGGCTTCCACTGGAGGAAGGTACATGTAATGTTGGATGCTTGTGTTGTGGTGTCTGTGAGAAAGTATTTATGATTTGTGTTTCTGGAAAATGTGTCTGAGGGCAGCTGGGAGAAGTTGCAGTGAAAAGGTAAAAAGTGAAAAGTGATTGTGTCATTGAGATACTCTCTAATTATGTGTAACTGGTATTAAAATGTATTATTTTTAAAATTTTGAATATTTATAGTGTACCAGAAAAATTTCTCTGATGTCCAATGTTTTCACTGTTTATAATATCTTGTTGATTGGCAAGTGAAAGGTGTCATTCTGTATAGCCTTGGATGCCCATCAGAGGGGAGGCTTACAATTTCCAACAAAATTGAAGGCATAGTGATTTCATACACAGAATCCCTCGTAAAAGAACAATTTCTGGGGCACCTGGGTGGCTTAGTTGGTTCAGTGTCCAACTTAGGCTCAGGTCATGATATCATAGTTTATGAGTTCAAGCCCTGCATCAGGCTCTGAGCCTGCTTTGGATTCTGTGTCTCCCTCTCTCTCTGCCCCTCCCCTGTTCATGCTCTATCTCTCTGTGTCTCTCAAAAATAAAAAAAATGTTAAAAAAGTTAAAAAAAGGATAACTTGTGTCTTTTATGCACTTTAGTGTTCTATGTTCCTGAGAGAACAGTTATGTCTACTACAGAATTGCTATAAAAGTTGTCTCTTCATATGAGACAACACTACATGGGACTCTGTCTCACCTGATTTTGACAGATTGACTCCATGACGTTTCTTTTTTCTTGCCCTCCCTTCCCCTTTCTCTCTGAAGTATAGTTGACATACAATGTTTCATTAGTTTCAGGTGTAGAAGATAGTGATTCAGCAATTCTGTACATTATGAAATGCTCACCGCAGTAAGTTTAGTCACCGTCTGTTGCCAAACGAGGTTATTACAGTATTATTGACTATATTCCATATGCTGTACTTTTCATCTCCATGATTTACTTATTTTATTACTGAAAGTTTGTACCTCTTAGTCCCGTTCACCTATTTCACCTATCCCCCTACCCTTCTGAAAACCTCCAGTTTGTTCTTTCCATTTATGAGTCTGTTTTTGTGTGTGTTTTTTTACTTCTCTTCTCCTGAAACTCATAAGGTCACAAAACCCTTTTGTAAAAATACAGGTGACACTCAGCAGGTTGATCCATCCAACATGGAATGGGATCTTTGGGACAGTAGCCAACCCCACAGATAAAGTGTTTGGTGACAAGGGATAGTTGGTTACATCAGAATGTGCTAAGATATGCTTTTTTAATTTTTATTCTTTAAATGTTTCTTTATTTTTGAGAGAGAGAGAGAGGGAGAGAGAAAGAAAAAGGGAGAGAAAGAGACAGAGCACAAGCAGGGGAGGTGGGGAGAGGGAGGGAGGGAGGGAGGGAGGGAGGGAGGGAGAGAGAGAGAGAGAGAGAGAGAGAGAGAGAGAATGAATCTGAAGCAGGCTCCAGGCTCTAAGCCATGAGCACAGAGCCTGACGCAGGGCTCGAACTCATGAACCACGAGATAATGACCTGAGCCAATGTCGGACGCTTAACCGACTGAGCTACTCAGGTGCCCCAAGATCTGCTTTTTAAAAATGTTTATTTATTTATTTTGAGAGAGAAAGCAAAAGAGAAAGTGAGTGCCAGCAGAGGAGGAGCAGAGAGAGGGGAAGAGAGACGATCCCTTCATATCAGGCTGACAGCACAGAGCCTGATATGAAGCTTGAACCCACGAATGGTGAGATCATGACCTGAGCTGAAATCAGGAGTTGGATGCTTCACTGACTGAGCCACCCAGGCACCCCAAGATCTGCTTTTATTTATTTATTTATTTTTTCATTTTTAAATAGTTTATTGTCAAGTTGGTTTCCATATAACACCCAGTGCTCATCCCAACAAGTGCCCTCCTCCATGCCTATCATTATCCTTCCCCTCCTCACTATCCCCATCAGCCCTCAGTTTGTTCTCAACATTCAAAAGTCTCTCATGATTTGCCTCCCTCCCTCTCCCCAACTATTTTTCCCCTTCTCCTCCCCCAGGGTCCTCTGTTAAGTTCCTCCTAATCCTCCTATACGTGCAAACATAGGGTATGTGTCCTTCTCTGCCTGACTTATTTCGTTCAACATAACACCTTCAAGTTCTATCTATGTTGCTACACATGGCCAGATTTCATTCTTTCTCACTGCCATGTAGTATTCCATTGTATAGATAAACCACATCTTCTGGATCCATTTGTCAGTTGATGGACACTTAGGCTCTTTCCATGTTTTGGCTATTGTTGAGAGTGCTGCTGTGAACATTGGGGTGTATGTACCCCTATACATCAGCACTCCTGTATCCCTTGGGTAAATTCCCAGCAGTGCTGTTGCTGGGTCATAGGGGAGTTCTGTTGTTAATTTTCTGAGGAACTTCCACACTGTTTTCCAGAGGGGCTGCACCAGTTTACGTTCCCATCAGCAGTGGGAAAGAGATCCTCTTTTTCCACATCCTTGCCAACATCTTTTGTTGCCTGAGTTGTTCATGTTAGCCATTCTGACAGGTGTGACGTGGTGTCTCAGTGTGGTTTTGATTTGTATTTCCCTGATGATGAGTGATGTTGAGTACTTTTTCATGTGTCAGAGGGTCAGCTGGATGTCTTCTTTGGAGAAGTGTCTATTCATGTCTTTTGCCCATTTCTTCACTGTATTATTTGTTTTTGGGTGTTGAGTTTGATAATTTCTTGATAGATTTTGGATACTAACCCTTTATCTGATGTATTGTTTGCAAATATCTTCTCCCATTCCATCAGTTGCCTTTTAGTTTTGCTGATTGTTTCCTATGCTGTGCAGAAGCTTTTTATTTTGATGAGGTCCCAATTGTTCATTTTTGGTTTTGTTTCCCTTGCCTCTGGAGACATGTGGAGTAAGAAGTTGCTGTGGCCAAGGCCAAAGAGGTTTTTGTCCACTTTTTCCTTGAGAAATTTGATGGCTTCCTGTCTTACGTTTAGGTCTTTCATCCACTTTGAGTTTATTTTTGTGTACGGTGTAAGAAAGTGGTCCAGGTTCATTCTTCTGCATGTCGCTCTCCAATTTTCCCAGACATGAGGCAGTTTTTTTAAAAGTATTTTTGAAGAAATGCCATACTGTTTTTCACAGTGACTGTACCATTTTACATTCCCACCAACAGTGCACAAGGGTTCCAGTTTCTTTACATTCTAACCAACACTTGTTATTTTCTGGGGTTTTTTGGTAGTAGCCGTCTTAATGGGCGTGAAGTGGTATCTTACTGTAGTTTTGATTTGCATCTCCCTATTGATTAGTGATGTTGAGCATCTTTCATGTGCTTAATTTTTTTTGTAATTTGTATACTTTCTTGAGAGAAATACCTGTTTAAGTCCTTTGTGCATTTTTAATTGTTGTTGCTGAATTTATCTGATGATTTTTGTGCTCTAGTTTTTCATCCTATTTCTCTGTTCTTTCTTTGTCTTGTCTTTCTCTTGCCCTCCTCTATGTTTTAGTGTTTTCCAAGGACCTGTCTTTAAACTCCTCCTTGTCTCTGGTCCCTTCTTTGCCAAATCTTACTGATGTGAAGATGGGGTCTCCACCCATATTTTCTCTCTTGAGCTCTCACTTTTCTTCCAACTCCCTATTCTAGCATCTCTTTTTTTTCTTCCAAGTTTTAATTTAAATTCTGGTTAGTTAACATACAGTGTAATGTTGATTTCAGGTGTACAATTTAGTCATTCAACACTTCCATACATCACCCAGTGCTCATCACAACAGGTGCACCCCTTAATCCCCATCCCTTATTTCACCCATCCCCTCAGCCACCTCCCCTCCAGTAACCCTCAATTTGTTCTCTTTAGTTAAGAGTCTGTTTCTTGGTTTATCTTTCTCCCCACCCCATGTGTTTGTTTGTTTTGCTTCTTAAATTGCACATTGGGAATGGAATAATATGGTATTTGTCTTTGACTTATTCTGCTTAGCATCATACTCCATATCTAGCTCCATCTGTGTCGTTGCAAATGGCAAGATTTCATTCTATTTTGTCGCTGAGTTATGTTCCATTTTGTATATATCCCACATCTTCTTTATCCATTCATCAGTTGATGGACATTGAGGCTGCTTCTATAATTTGGCTGTTGTCCTCTGACATCTCTTGTTCATTCCAGTCTTATGTACAATTCTGGGTAGGAATTTTGGTTGTTTTTTAGGCTGGTTGTGCTGCTGTCTTATTACTTTGGCATCTTAAAGTGTTTCCTTCTTTTACATAGTCAGAGGTTGCCCACCACCATGTCTAGCCCCTAAAAGGAGGCGCAAGGGGGAAGGGGCTGAAGTATACAGCAAGAGCCTTGGCTATTTGCTCAGGTAAAACTTGCAGTTCTGTATAAGAAGGGAAGTAATGAATGTTGATAAGTAACTAGGCTTCTCTTGCTCAGGTAGCTTTCTTATTCCTCATATAAAGGCTTAGTATTTGTTGAGTACAAAGATCCACCTACCAGTCCCAACTAAGGAGTTCCATTGTGTGGAGAATGGCAGAGATCATAACACTGCCACCCATGAGAAAAAGGAGTACATGTACCTTGGCACAATGCATCTTCAGTGGGTTGTGAGTTACCAAGCAGGAATTAACAGACAAGACACTGGTTAGAATAGTGCTTTACTCATGGAAAGGAGAAGAAACACACGATCAGCATCTGTAATGTGTGCCAGTCTCCCATGGCCAGCAGGTCCCTCCTGATTAACAGGGTGATGTGCTGTGCACATCCCTCCTGTGCTGCAGTTGAAGACCCCATTCCTTTCCTGCCAGCGGGAGCAGAGGGAGCAGATACACTGATGGGGCAGGCCAGATGCCATGTGACACACGTGCGTAAGCAATATGGAGAAGTTCACAGTTTACCCAGGGCAGGGGAGATTCCTTCAGGGGAAAAGTTTCTTTCTGGGAATAATCTGGGGCCAAGTGATAACTCAGTGCCCAATTTCCATTTAGGGAAATGTTTCAGGGCCAAGACACTTATTGGATAGTCCTGGGATGGGTGACAATAGCTAATGCAAAGGTTACTTCCCCAATAGTATTCTACCCACATTTGGAGTGTATTAGAGTAGAGGAATTACTGGAGCTACTCCCTTTCTATTAGCCATCATTATGTCCTCAAGGACAGACTAGTCTGAAAGATCATCTCATTACAATAGTGTCTTCCTGGGGCGCCTGGGTGGCTTAGTCAGTTAAGTGTCTGACTTTCGCTTAGGTCATGATCTCGCGGTTCGTGGGTTCGAGCCCCGCGTCGGGCTCTGTGCTGACTGCCAGCTCAGAGCCTGGAGCCTGTTTCAGAGTCTGTGATTCCCTCTCTCTCTGACCCTCCCCTGCTCACGCTCTCTCTCTCTCTCTCCTAGAAATAAATAAAAAAACATAAAAAAAAAACAATAGTGTCTTCCTTGTCTTTTTTTCATCTTTCTGTTGTCCTTGACTAATAACTTTAAATGTCCTAGTTATTTTAATGGAAATTTGACTTTTATACTACTTGGGATATTGTGAGTTCAGTTCAAAGCTATTTGGAGGTAATGTTCACTGCAGAGCATGAAAGGGGACAGGGCTCTGCTCAGGATGGCACCAGGGCTGTTTCTTGAAAATTTTTTGGTGTGTTTCCTGGGGACGAGAGGATTGACATGGAGGAGGACCCCAAAAAATAATTTTTGAAGTATTTGAATGTAAATAATCCTTGTGAGAAATGTCTTTGGGAGTCTGTCTTATCTATATAAACCTTTGCCTGACTCCCCTGATGTTGTAGATGGCAGGTAATCCTGTAGCCAGACTCAAGGGGACCATGACCTGGTGTCAGAAGTATGATTTAATACTCATTTCACAATACATACACTTCTCCAGTATAATGTTCTTGTAGAAGGCAAACATGCTGAAGGAAACCTTAAGATAACTACGAAATCTAAGAACGATAACTGGTAGAGAATCATATATGTTTTAGGTAGGAAACTCATCTGTATAATTGTGACTACTGAGAGCATAGGACAGGATACTGTTAAAGCCTCCTCTATTCTGGACTAGTTGTCAATTCAACATAGCCAAAGCAACATAATCAGTGCTGTGGGACATGGTGTTTGGTATACATTGTCTTCCTATCATTGACCATGTGGCACATTTATAATTTGGTTTCTTAGTTTTCACATTCCAGCAGGATTGCTTTGCCATGTTCAAGAAGAATGTAATTAGTATGACCATACATATTTGACATGCTTTGCATGACATAAGCACACTAGAGAAAAAGTCTGGCAATAAAATGACATGTAGAATAGGAGCAAGCTGGGAATGAGGATACAGTGCCAGTTTGTGTGAAAATAAATTCTTCTCAGCATAAATTTGGGTGGAGTGTGGTTCATGACCTTTTCCTCTCACCAGTTTATGGATGGCTATTAAAATCATTTTAAATGGGAAAAAGTGCAATGTCTATCTTTAGAAGACTTTTCTTCTCTTTCTATCTTGCACCTTACATGTGATGCTTATATTTTAAGAATTTTGTATCAAATATCAAGGAATTTTACTTTTACAACCATAAATCTGTGTAATCAAGAAGAATCAGATGAAAGTAATGAAGTAGAATGATTATATTAAAGCAAAATATGTTTCTGTGCAAAACTTAATAGTTCCACTAGATGGTAGCAAATGGTTGTGTTTTATACCTTTACTGTGACTGTTTATAAAACGTTCACTTTCCTTCCTTCCCTCCCTCCCTCCCTCCCTCCCTCCCTCCCTCCCTCCCTCCCTCCCTCCTTCCTTCCTTCCTTCCTTCCTTCCTTCCTTCCTTCCTTCCTTCCTTCCTTCCTTCAAGATTTTATTTATTTTTATTCGTAAACCCTGTACCTACCATGGGGCTAGAACTTAAAACCCCAGGATCAAGAGTTGCGTGTTCGGCCAGCCGAGCTAGCCAGACACCACAAAATGATAACTTTTCTAAAATTAGAAAAACAATTCTGGAAAAGTAAAAATGATATCTGAAATGTTGCTTCCTTTGGAGAGGGTAAAACACAGTTGGGTTTAAATCTGTCAAAGAAAGTGCAGATAAAATTTCTTTTCCTAATAGTCTCTTCAAATGGCAAGAAAGCATTAATTCCAAGCCTGGTTTCTGGTGGCTTTTGACTTGTATTTGATAAAATTTTGCAGAAAATCGTGGGTCATGTACTATTTTTTCTAGTGTTATGCACTTTGTATGCCTTTTTAAAATTTTATTTCATTTTATTTTTTATAGTACCTTGCAGTTTTCATTTTTTAAATTTTTTTAAATTTTTATTTTTTTACAAATAGTTTATTGTCAAGTTGGTTTCCATATAACACCCAGTGCTCATCCCCACAAGTGCCCTCCTCCATGCCCATCTCCCCGTACTTCGTATGCTTTTAAATGGCCTTTGCCTGGAGTGGGGCAGAGGCAGGGCACAGTGTGCCGGGCACACTTTCTTAGCCACAGAGCCACCCCTGCTGTCACAGCCCCTGAGCTATTGCAGCCTGCCTCGCTCCCTCCGTTCTTCCTCCCTTCGCCAGTACCATGGCCGATCAGCTGACTGAAGAACGGATTGCTGAGTTCAAGGGAGCCTTCTCCTTATTTGACAAAGATGGCAATGGCACCATCACAACAAAGGAACAGAATTGTCATGAGGTCATGGAGTCAGAACCCAGCAGAAGCTGAACTGCTGGAGATGATCAGTGAGGAGGTGGATGCTGATATTAATGGCACCATGGACTTTCCAGGAGTTTTGAGTACGACGACGAGAAAAATGAAAGATATGGGCAATGAAGAAGACATTTGCGAAGCATTCTGGGTCTTTGACAAGGATGGGAATGCTTACATCAGTGTGGCAGAACTATGTGGTGTCAGGACAAACTTAGGAGAAACACCAACAGATGAAGAAATAAATGAACTGATCAGAGAAGCAGATACTGATGGAGACAGACAACTCCACTATGAAGAATTCATACAGATGATGATAGCAAAAATGAAGACCTACTTCCAACTCCTTTTGCCCCCTGTAGAAAAATCATATTGAATTTTTTACTTATGTCTTGCAAAAACAAACAAACAAAAAAACCTCCACAAACAATCATCTACTCATTCTCTTTTTGTAAAGCAAAACTAATGTCAAAAGGACCTTCTGTCCACACACAAAACCCCCACATATGTGTTGGTGGTCCTGTCCCCTAAAGATCAAGCTCCATGTCAGTTTTACGATACTAACACTTGTACTGCCTCAATGATAGGAAAGCACTTGGTGGACTCCTTGCAGTTCCATTTGCTAACGATTAGGACACTGTTTGGGCCAGCCGGTTTTTCATGCATGTAGCTTGACAATTGAGCACAGTCAGGCTTTTGTATTAGAAACGAAAAATGAAAAAAAACCCAACAGATTTAAAACCTGTTCAAAATGTGTTCCAGTTCAGTTGGTTAGTATAAATCGTCAAACCTGGTTTACTGAAAAAAACCTTTAAAATTGGCTTACCTCAGGACGCTGTGCAGAAAAATGGATGAAGGACAGAATGTCCAGACACAGCCCCACTGAGCTGGCCAGCCCTCTTGTACTTCCGTGCGGCCCCACTCGTGGTGGCAGGGACACACATCCTGGTGCCGTGCTGCCTGTGTTGCTTTGGTGTCGTCCACGTTGTCCTGGAGTGAAGTGGGGGTGTCAGGCTATCACCATTCACGCATATTTTTAAAAAGAAACCCTTTCCAAGGGAGTATCTTTGGACTCTGTTTTTAAAACCTTCTGAACCAGGGCTTGGAGCCAGCAGACTGGGCTGTGGTGTAGACTTTAGCCCAATCATCAACATTGCTGTTCAAGAAACTACAATTTATGTCTGTTCCAAGTTGTAAATGCTGGTCTTTTTCCCCTAATAAATAGAGCATTAACTTAAAAAAAATAAAATGTCTTTTTCCTTGGTTTCTAAGGTGGGTCATGAAGTTGGTTCTGTTGGGATAAAATTTGAAATTAAGGGAACACTTGGAGGAGTTAAATTTCACAATGGAATAATAGTATAAGTAAACATTTAAAAACAAGATTTTACCTGCTTTTGATCTGTTTTCTACAAACCTTTCATTAGTTTTGCCAAGCAGATTTTCATATAGGTAGTCTGCTAGTGGTTCGTGGTTTAATTAAGGATAATCTGATTAAAAATAGACATTTCAAAAGAGATAGGATTGAAGTGAACAAATGAGCGGTATTGCATATGTATGATCCACAGTTTGTTTAATGATTCACCCATAGAGAGGCATCTGGGCTGTTTCCAGGTTTTGGCTTTTACAAAGAAAGCTGCTATGAACATTCACCTACAGGTTTTTGCATGAATATAATTTTCATTCCTCTGGGATAAATAAATACACAGGTTTGCAGTCACTGAGTCATATGATATTTACATGTTTAGTTTGAAAACACTTCATCTAATTTTTCCGGAGTGGCTGTACCATTTTACATTTCTACCAGCAACATATGGGTGATCAAGTCTCTCGACATGCTAGTCGGCACTTAGTGCTATCATCACTTTATGTATTAGCCATTCTGATAGATATGAAGTAATATTTCATTGTAGGTTCAGTTTGCTTTTCCCTGCTGGATAATGATATTGAAGATATTTTCATGTGCTTATTCATCATCTCTATATCCTCTTCATTGAAATGTCTGTTTAAGATGTGGTTTTTCTATACCATGGAATACTACATGGCAATGAGAAAGAATGAAATCTGGCCACGTGTAGCAACATGGATGGACCTTTAGGGTGTTATGCTGAGCGAAATAAGTCAGGCAGAGAAGGACAACTAGCATATGTTTGCACGTATAGGAGGAATATGAGGAACTTAACGAAGGACTATAGGGGAGAAGGAGGGAAACGGGGGGGAGAGGGAGGGAGGCAAACCATGAAAGGCTCTTGAATGTTGAGAACAAACTGCGACTGATGGGGGTAGTGGGGAGGGGAAGGATGGTGATGGGCATGGAGGAGGGCACTCATGGGGATGAGCACTGGGTGTTATATGGAAACCAAGTTGACAATAAACTGTTTAAAAAAAAAAGAAATGTCTGTTTATACCTTTTGCCTATCTTCTCATTGAATTGTTTATTTTTTCACTGTGAAGTTTTTAGTGCTCTTTGTATATTATACATACTGGTTATTGGTCAGACATGTGGCTTTCAGGTATCCTGTTACAGTCTGCAGCTTGTCTTTTTGTCCTCTTACCAGGTTTTTCACATAGGAAAAGTTTTTTTAAATAGTTTATTGTCAAGTTGGTTTCCATATAACTCCCAGTGCTC
Organism: Hyaena hyaena; assembly: GCF_003009895.1. Taxonomy (NCBI): domain Eukaryota; kingdom Metazoa; phylum Chordata; class Mammalia; order Carnivora; family Hyaenidae; genus Hyaena; species Hyaena hyaena. The sequence goes on from NW_024081748.1 coordinate 55,826, forward strand.
ATCCCCACGAGTGCCCTCCTCCATGCCCATCAGCCCCCTTTGAAAAGTTTTTAATTTTGATGAGGTCCATTTTACCAAATAAACCCTTTAACGAGATTTCTTATCTGAGATTTAGGTTGTGAAGGAACACATGATAATACAGTGATTATAGATCCATTGTAATATGATTTATGACGAGCATGTCCCATTCTGTACTAAAAACTTTAATAAAAAGCACAATTTACCTATATTCTCATGAGTGATAAAACTACTTATGCACATTTTTTCTTTTTTAAAATTTTGATTTCTTTTTGAGAGAGAGAGCGCAAGTGATCAGGGGAGCGCAGAGAGAGGGAGAGAGAGGATCTGAGGTGCGCTCCACACTGAGCGTAGAGAGTCCTATGCAGGGCTTGAACTCACTAGCTATGAGATCACGACCTGAGCTGAAGTTGGATGCCCAACTGAATGAACCACCCACGCGCTCCTGTACATCTTTTGTTTTTATCTTCTACCTCAGTTAGATTGAAATTTCTTTTTTGAGGGTTAGGATTTTTTTTTCAAATTAATGTTTTTATTTCCTCTGGGCATCTTTTCACTTTCTTTTTTTTCTTTTTTCTTTTTAAATAGTTTATTGTCAAGTTGGTTTCCATATAACACCAGTGTTTTTTTGAGGGTTAGGATTGTGTTCATTCATCCTGAATCCTCTTTGAAGTTGGGTACAAGGTCTTATACATAACAGGTGTTCAACAAATGTATTTTAATATTCCATCAAGGCATCATGGCACGGTGTAAAGAGGTAGAGTTTGCAATAGTGACTTCAAATTCTGGCTTTGCCCCCTTGCCTGCAGTGAAAAATTGGGTGAGTCATTTCACTTCTTTAAGCTTCAGTTTCCTTACATAACATTTTGGATAATAATACCAAGTTTGTGGTCTTCTCATGAGGTTCAAATGAAGTCACATCTGTGAGATACCCAGCAAGGTGCTTGACATTTAGTAGACTGTGAGTAAATGGTAACTGTTGGAGTTATCAGAATTTCTGTTTCATAAATCCTTAAATAGAGATTATAAAGACTCAGATTACTGGGGTTGAGTCTTTGAATAGATACCATGTGATGAACTGAGCTGTATGAAAAGTTCTGGTTGTTTCAAACCATACATTCAAAAGAAGTCATAATTTTATTGATGTGCACTGTCATCTAGTGCAAAATCCTTTAGTTTGTTGGTTATATTAAGACCATTTTTAAAATACATTTTATACAGTTACAAATTGAGAACTATTAGAACCTGAAGAAAACAGCAAATATTTTAAAAAATGTATTATTTCATAGAAGAAAATTAAATAATGAAAACTTATTCTAAAGTATTTATACATTTTACTGAATATTGCATTTCTTCATAAGCAGAATAATCAGGCTAAATTAAATGTGTCTGCCTAAGTGTAAGGTAAATATAGTGGAGTGGTGAATATCAAATTAACACAGAAAATTACAGAGCAAAACACAAATATTTTAAGTCAGTTAATGACTTAGCATTAGCTAAGAGATTTCATTTTACCTATGTTTAAATTAACAATGTAACTATATTTGCAGTTCAGAAATTACTTCTCTTATGTTGTTATAGTTAGCAATTTGTATCAACACAAGTTTCAGTTACATATTCTTGTAATCATTTTAATTTTCCAGAGTTGCAGAATTTGATTTCATTCGTCTTTAGCAAATGCTTCTTGAATTTTGTGATTAAATGAGGCTGTGATTAACAAGACCCACCCCTCTAGATTTTATGGGAAACTGCTATAGCTATAAAAGATACCTAAGGAATTACGGAGTTTAGCTGTAGGTTAACTTTCTGTGGCCCAGGTGAAGAAAAGAAGACTGAATGTCTACTTGGATATTAGATTTTTTTTTAGCCACAAAGCTCTAATTCAGTGTTTCTCAACATGTGCTCTTTGACTACCTGGGCCTAAACTACCCAGGCAACTTGTTACAGATTCCAGGACAAACTCCAGATAAGGAGAATCAGAATTTCCTGAATGTTGTTCAGGAATCTACAGCTTTTTAACAAGTATTCTAGGTGATTCATATGTAAAGTTTGAGAATTTAGGTTTCTTGTTTTTCCATACCTTGTCACTCTCAGTGCAGTTTAGTCCAAGTTTTGCTGGCTGCCTTGTGGCAAGAAGGGGCAAGTATGCCTTGAAGCAGCAGACACCACCATGCCACAGTCCTTCTGTCCCAACAGTATTTCACACTGGGCTCAGTTCCTGGCTGTCACGGCCTAAAGTGGGTGGTCGCTGCCGGTTTGTCAGTGCTTCATAACCACACTTAGCCCCCTCTCGGAGAAATTATAACAGATGTACAACATGGACACTCTCTTCTCCCTTCCTGGCCTTCAACTGAGAAAAACAGATACTGCCAGCTGTGGCCAGGCAGGGAGGAAGCTGGGGGAATCAATATCCCAATCCCTCTATTGTCCCACCCTCTAATCTGATCTCCTGTCTAAGCCTCTGATTGGCCAAACCGAAGCAGAAGTCAGAGCTGAGGGAGTCAGCTAATGTATTCCATGAAGATTACAAGGCACAGAGAAGGAAGGAATAAGATGGAGGGGAAACAGAATATTCAGCATACACATCTAAAATACCTCAAATGTGGCTCTGTCATGGTACGGTGTATGCCATGAATTGGTTAAAGTAAACATTTTGTAAGGAGTGTATGATTCAGAGTGAGGAGAGGTGTGAGGAAGCTTTTTACTTGGTTTTGCCCATTCTCACCTCTAGAATATTTACTGCCATTGCCAAATAGGGTCCAGTCAGGAAACTCATTTATAATATGTCTAGAAGGTCTGTATAACTGATCTTTGGGTAAAGAATACATTTGATTTAATGGGACCCATAAACATTTCACTGTATGATGAATATTACATAATTATTTGCAACCACTATAAATTAAATGAAGTAGGTTCTGATATTACTTCTCAGTTAACGTCTCCAGGAACAGACGAAAACCCTTTCTTAGGAGTGACCAAAAGAATGCTCTCTGATCTGCTAATGTCTTTATTTCTCTTATTGCATGACTCAGTCTTTTAGTTAGGATGTAACTTCTCTTGCCTGTAACAGAAATGTAAATTAGCAATGCTTAAACAAGATAAGAATCTTTCTTTTAGGTAGTAGTCCGTGGTTGGTATGACAACACTGCCCTACATGGCTGTACAGGGATCCAGTCCTCTTTTATCTTGTTTTCTGTCCCTCCTCTGTACTTCTCTGTACAGTCCAAGGTGGCTGCCCATGATATTCATGTTCCATACAGTAGGATGGAAGAAGCCACAAAGAGGGAAGGAAGGAAAATAGGAAAATATGCTTTTCCCTTTAAGGATGGGAACTAATGTTTGCACACATAACTTCCCTTCATATTCTGTTGGCCAGAACTTTATCATATGGCCATGCATAGCAGCAAAAGAGGCTCAGGAATTTAGCCCTTATTTTTTTTAAGTTTATTTATTTATTTTGAGAGATACAGAGACAGTGTGAGTGGGGAAGGGGCAGGAAGAGAGGGAGAGAGAGAGAAATCCAAGCAGGCTCTGTGCTGTCTGCACAGAGCCCACCGTGGGGCTCGAACTCACAAAACCGCGATATCCTAACCTGAAGTGAAACCAAGAGTTGGATGCTTACCTGACTGAGCCACTCAGGCACCCCAGGAGTTCAGCCTTTAGATGGGCAGTCATAATAAGCATAAACTTTGATTACATCAAAGTGGATCATTAAGGGCGCTTTTTGGCTCAGATCATGATCCTGGGGTCATGGGATCAAGCCCTGCATCAGCTCTGTGCATGTCTCTCTCTAAAAAGACAAAAAAAAAGATCACAGACTTGATTGCAAAACTATAAAATCCCTAGAAGATAACATATTAAAAAATCTGGATGATCTAGGGTTTGGTGATGACTTTTTAGATACAACACCAAAGACACAATCCATGAAAAAATAGAGTTTGTAAGTTGGATTTCATTGAAATTAAAAATTTCTGCTCTTTGGAAGACACTGTCAAGAGAAAAAAAGAGAAACCACATACTGGGAAAAATATTTGTAGAAGGTATATATGGTAAAGGACTGTTATCCAGAATATACAAAGACTTAAAAGTCAACAGCAGGAAAAAAAAATTAATTTAAAAATGAGCCAAAGACCTTAACAGATACTTAACCAAAGAAGATATACAAATGGCAAATAAGCATATGAAAAGAAGTTCCTTATCATGTGTCATCAGGGAAATGCGAAAGTAAAGCACCAATGAGATACCACCCCACCCCTGTTAGAATGGATAGGGACACTGACAGTATCAACAGCTAGTGAGGATAGGGAGCAATGGGAACTTTCCTTCAGTGCTGATTGGAATGCGAAATGGTACAGCCACTTGCGGTGACAGAAGGGTGGTTTCTTAGGAAACAAACATGCTTTTATCATATAATTCCAGCAGTTGTATTCCTTGGTATTTATTCAAATGTGTTGAAAATATCCACACAAAAACCTGCACACGGATTTTTGGATTTTTATAGCAGCTTAATTGCCCAAACCTGGGAAGCAACCAAGACGTCCTTCAGGGTGTGAATGGATAAATACACTGTGGTGCAGCCAGACAACAGAATATTATTCACTGCTAAAATGAGTTGGGATGAGCACTGGGTGTTACATGTAAACCAACTTGACAATAAACTATTTAAGGAAAAAAAAAAACACCTGAGGGCTGATAGGGGTGGGGGAGAGGAGAAGGGGGGTGATGGGCATGGAGTAGGGCACTTGTTGGGATGAGCACTGGATGTTATATGGAAACCAACTTGACGATAAACTAAGCAAAAAATAAAATTATTTCTTACAACAACAACAACAACAAAATGAAATGAACTATCAAGCTATGTAAAGACATGGAGGGAAACTTAAATGCATATTACCCAGCGAAAGAAGCCAGTCTGAAAAGTCTACATACTGTATGATTCCAACTTTTTGACATTCTATAAAAAGCAACACTGTGGAGAAAGCAAAAGGAACAGTGGTTAACGGGGTTTAGCAGGGAAAGAGGGTGAATAGGCAGAGCACAGAGTATTTTTAGGGTGGTGAAAATAACTCCATGATACTATGATACTGTGGTGGGTACAATACATTTGTCCAAACCCATAGAATGTACAGCACCAAGAGTGAACTGTCGTGTAAACTGTGGACTTTGGATGATAATGAGATGTCAGTGTAGGTTCATCAGGTGTGACACATGTCCCACTCTGGTAGGGGGTATTGATAATGGGGATAATGCATGTGTGGGGGCAGGAAGTATATGGGAAATCGCTGCACCTTCCCCTGAATTTTGTTGTGAACCTGAAACTGCTTTAAAAAAATAAAATCTATTGGTGTGCCTGAGTGGCTCAGTTGGTTAAGCGTCTGACTCTTGATTTCATCTCAGGTCATGATCTCATGGTTTATAGGTTCGAGCCCTGTGTTGGGCCCTGCACTGATAGTGGGGAGCCTGCTTGCGATTCTCTTCCTCCCATTCTCTCTGTCTCTCTCTCTGTCACCCTCCACACGTTTGTATACACTCTTTCTCTCTCAAAATAAACAAACTTAAATCAATAAAGTCGATAAGAAGAAGATATTGGGTGATAAAAGGCCATAGATTGAGGCAGGGTGGCCTCAGCAGTCATCTTCTTCAGTTCCTTTACTTTGAACGCTGGGAAAAGGGAAGCCCAGAGGGAGCGAATGGCTTGTCTAGCATCATACAACCAGTGAACAGCAGAACCACACAGCATTCCTGACTCTGACTCAGGGATCCTTTGGGATCCTTGTGTGACTGCACAGTTGAGCAGAATCTCAACCTGACAAGATCATACCCAGCCTTCTAGGCCTGACACAACTCATTATCTCTCTGGGAGTCCTCAGCAGGTTTCTTCGTGTTTATGTGGAGTCCTCAGACGCAGCACTTACCTATGGAGAACACGAGCCCCAGTGAGCCTCCTGCCAGGCTCAGGCTTTACAGAGAGTGAGAAGCTAGCCAGAGCCTGCATCCTGGGTCTCTTCATTCCATTCCTCACTGTACCCCATGCCTCTCTTTCCAGAAAAGAGACCCTTCTCCTTCACTTAAATGTATAATGTGGAGCAGCTGCTCAAGGCATAAGATTCTAGAACATTCAGTGGCAACACCACATACATGTCACCTCTCTGCGACCTTTTTTCGTGCCACAACACACAGCTTTCTTCTCTGTGCTTCTGGAGCTTTGCCTATATCAATTATGGCCACTGTCAAAAGATTGGGTTACATAGAATAAAGGGACAGTGCATGTTGGGGGATGACTAACAGCCTGTTCCAAACTGGCCTTCTGTGGTCTTCCTCTGGATCGCTTGTCATTGCCACTTAACTATCAGCCTTGGAAAGTCACTTACTTGTATCAAGGCCCTTGGCATTTGTGGCAAATGCTCAGTCTTGCTCCACATTTAGATTTTTAATGTTGTCATCTTTGTATTGCTAAGGAAATTTAAAGGGTTGCTTCCTGCCAGCATATTGTGCCTGTTGCGGCAACTTTTTAAGTTAAAATCGCTTCTCATTCAATTTGTAGAATCGGCAGCTTTTGTCCAGTATTCATCTGAGCCATCCATTTTCTAGTTTCTCTGGTCATAAGCCACTGTGTTTATGTGTCACCAGCAATTTTGCTCCTGTATGTGAAGGTGTTTTTGTTATTTCTTTGTTTATTCCTCAGGAATAGTTGTTGTCTACTATGCCCTGGGCAGTATGGGAACGGTTGGATAGCAAACAAGATAAGCACAGTTTTTGCTCTCACGAAATTCATGGTCTAGTGGGAGAGACAAAATTAATGTTATATATATGTGCACACACCTATACATAATACATCTGTATGTGGGTGGGAAGGTCAGGAGAGTTTTCTCCGAAGATATGACGCTTAAGCTGAGACCTAAAAGATAAAGTATGGATAAACTGGAAGAAAGGGGAGAAGAATAGGGTTGGCAGAGAGAACAGCATGGATTAAGGTTCTGAGGCAGGGAAGAGCTTGATAAAAATTAGGAAAACTGTGGGTGCCTGAGTGGCTCAGTCACTTAAGCCCACTTGGGCTCAGGTCATGATCTCACAGTTTGTGAGTTCGAGTCTCGCTTCTAGCTCTCTGCTGGTGGTGCAGAACCTGCTTGGGATTCTTTCTCTCTCTCCCCTGCTTGTGCTCATGCACGTGTGCTCTCTCTCTCTCTCTTAAAAGAAGCTTAAAAAATTAGGAAAAATGAAAGTAGATGAGTTTTAATGGAACAAAGTGGAAAGTGTTACAAGAGTAGGTTAAAGTGGTTTTCAGAGGCTTGACATTCATGGAAGGCTATGGATGTTATTACAGATTTTATTCTAAGAACAGTGGGAATTTGAAGACTTTTAAGTAGGAGAGTAATTTGATGTAGCTTACATTAAAAAAAAAAGTCCTTTGGCTGGAGCTCCTGGGTAGCTCAGTTGATCACGCATCTGACTCTTGGTTTTGACTCAGGTCATGATCATGGTTTCATGGATTTGAGCCCCGCTTGGGGCTTTTTGCTGACAGTGCGGGCCCTGCTTGGGATTCTCTCCCTCTCTCTTTCTCTCTCTGCCCCTCCCCCACTCTTGCTGTCTGTCTCTCAAAATAAATAAATAAACTTAAAAAAAAAAACAACCCCTTGGCTGCCATGCGTAAAGTGAATAGCCAGGAGGCCAGACTGGAAGCAAGAAGACCAGCTCAGAGTCGATCAGAATAGTTCCGGTGCATGGTGATAGTGCCTGGTGTAGGGTGTGTGGTAGACTCACGTTTGAGTTGGATTTGGGAGGTAGATTCAGTGGGATATGGCAGTGGACTGATTATCATATATGAGGAAGAAGAAGTAATCAAGAATATCTGTCAGGTTTTTAAGTTTAAAAATGGGCTGGATGGTAGTGGATTTTTCTGAGATAGGTAAAAGGAGGTGGTACAAGTTTCACAGAAAGATGAAAGGAAACTTCTTGATTGGGTCTGGAGTAAAAGTAGCCTTACCTAATGGTTTAAAATCTACTCCTGGACACAGCAGGCCAAGAGTTTACACTTCATCATAGTTCCTTGATGCCATGTAAGTTACAATTGTAACTAAAGGATAATAATAAAGGACAGACCCAAATAAAAAAAATTTAACTTCTAAAAAAGCTCCAGGAAATAATTTTGCAACTTTCCAGAAAGGTATATCTAATTGTCTGTTGGATATATTTTTAAAAAAAAATTTAATGTTTATTTATTTTATATTTATATTTATTTATCTTTTGAGAGAGAGAGACACACACACACAGAGTGTGAGTGGGGGAGGAGCAGAAAGAGAGGGAGATACAGAATCCGAAGCAGGCTCCAGACTCTGAGCTGTCAGCACAGAGCCCAGTGTGGGACTTGAACTCATGGACTGTGAGATCGTGACCTGAGCCAAAGTCAGACGCTTACCTGACTGAGCCACCCAAGTGCCCCAGTCTATTGGATATCTTTACTGAATGTCTCGTGAGTACCTCAGGGTTCTATGTGTTTGGAATGGAATTCACTGTTTCCCCTAAACCTTCAAGCTGCTTCTTTATCTAAACCTATTTTGGTTAATGGCACCACCATCCTCTCAATCAACCTTTTTTCTTTCAGTCATTTATTATTCTATTCAACATTCATTTATTGAGCTCCTACTGGCAGCTAGGAACTATGTTCTCAAACCTCTTTTTATATTTTATATCTTTCTGAGGGATTCAGAGTCATGGTCTCTTGGCCATGTGACTTGCTTTGGCCAGTGGGACAATAGAAAATGTGTTCCAACTGGACACTTAAAAAAAGTGCCTGCACGATGAGGCTTGACCTCTCTTGCTGCTTTTGGAAACTCTGTGATTATGCCTGTGTGACTAAGCCTTCTGGATGATCAGAGTCATGTCGCCAAGCTCTTCCTGTCATTACATCCGACATCAGGTCGACGACCAGACCTGTGAATAAGGCCACTATAGATCATCTAGCCCAGCCACACTGGCCCAGATGGTCTTGGCCCAGAATGACTGCCAATAAAGTTCCCAGAAATGTGAGAAATACTGTATGTTTGTAGTGTTAAGCATTGAGTTGTGGGGCGGTTTGTCATGTAGCAAAATCTAACGGATAAGAGAGTCGTGGACTGTTTCCTTAGTAACTGTAGGAGTGGTGGGTGAAGGAGTGTGGTTTCACATTTGTGTCCTGACATCTATTGTTTTGACATCTCAGGTGAGAAGAGCCACATGCCGACATCCTATTATGTTGGATGTTGGTTTCTGTAGTTTTACAGAAGAAAAAACCGAGGCCCATAGAAGTGAGGTGGCTTGTCTAAGGCCACCCAACTGTTATGTTAGAGAGCTGTGATTGGAATGCACTTCTTTATGAATCCACAGCCCTTGCTTTTTTAAAACTGTAACGTCCAACTACATTTGTCAAATACTCTGGATTAACGTTATGAAGAATGTAGTATGATTCTGCATCTGCTGTTTCTAAGTAACTAACTTTTCTGTAGAATGAAACAAAGCAAAATAAAAACTCCCCAACCTGTATGTCCTGTTGTGTATTTTGTGTGGTTAGAGACTCTTAGCTCGAATAGTACTTAATACATTTCTGTTCTCAAGCATTGGGTTTATAATCTGCTTTTCACTCATCTGATGTTTGTATTTACATGTTCTTCTATAAATAAACATCTGTGAAGTGTATTATAAGTAATTGACATGAGGACATTTTCATATAAGGAAGAGTCCATTCGTTCTGTCTCTATAACCTGTTTACTTATTCTCTTACATTTCTGTTTCATAGCTGTGCTCAGTCCTAAATGGGCTAATACTCCATTTGTCGTCTTAGGTTGTTTCTTTTTCTTTTCTTTTTGGGTGCAGTATCAGTTACTTCAAAGAATGAAGTAGATCCTGTGGAGTACACAAGCCCCTTTGTGAATATAGATTGAGAGCTTAAATACATTTAAAAGTATATTTACTGAGAGCATGGTTATCATATTTTTGAAAGCTTCAGTTATTTTAAGTAATTCCTAGAGGACTTTAATTATAAAAAGCAAAGCATATGCTTGAATATTATAGTCCAATATACTGATTTTTTCCATTTTGATTAAATATCATATTAGTATAAATGTATTAGATTACACATGTAGATAGTATAAATTTTCAGTGGCTGCAAACTTGGAGGTGGGGTGGGGACTGAAGTTAGTTTCTATCTTGAAGTCTCTATCAGAAAATGTAATCTAGTCAGTTCCCAGTAAACTCAGTCCCTTCCAACCTCTTTTTCTCATGTCATTTCAAATTACAACTCTTTTGGGTGGCTCAGTCGGAGTGTCTGACTCTTGATTTCAGCTCAGGTCATGATCCCAGGGGATTGGGCCCACCATGGAGTGTGCTCAAGATTGTCTCTCTTTCCCCCTCTATTGCTCTCCCTCCCCTCATGCGCGCTCTCTCTCTCTCTCTCTCTCTCAAAAACAAAACAAAACTCTCTGAGTTTTACATTCTTCACTTTTCTCCATGAGCTCCTAATTCTATTCTACTTCTCTTACAGAATTTTATCCTAATTTATTCCATGTTTACAGGTCTCTTACTTCTCTGCCAAAAATGTATGTAAATGAATAGTATTTTTTTTTTAAAGTTCTGTGTCCTTTATGGGACTGAAAGTGTTAAAACACTGTCTTGTGGATTGAGTTAAATTTTTCTCACAGGCATTTTCTTTAATAAATCCTTGCACATTGAATCCCATCTTGGCATGTGCTTCTGCGAGGCCCAGAAATAACACATTTGTCTTTCACTTTCACTGATTCATAGGAATCTTTTCTCTAGTCTAGGTATGAGCCCTATGTTTGCTGTATTTATTACAAATATCTTTCCCAGTCTGAAGTTTGCCTTTTCACTCTTTTGCCGGTGTCTTTTGATGAAAAGTTGATCTTAATTTTAATGTAACATAACTTATTAATGGTTATTGCTTTTTATGTCTAGTTTAAGAATCCTATAGCTCTGGGGCACCTGAGTGGCTCAGTTGGTTGAGCGTCTGACTTCGGCTCAGGTCATGATCTCATGGTTCATGGGTTCAAGCCGCATACCAGGTTGTCTGCTGTTACCGCAGAGCTTGCTTCAGATCTTCTCTCTCCCTCTCTCTCTGCCCCTCCCCTATTTGCACTATCACCCCCTCTCAAAAATGAAATAAACAGTAAAAAAATCTTATTGCCCTATGCCTCCATCATGAAGATAGTCTCCTAAATTATCTTCTAGAAGATTTATTGTTTTCTTATTTCATATTTAGATACACTAGATTCTTGAGTGTATTTTTGTATACTGTTAGAGATAGGAGTCAATTTTTTTATATTTTCCATCTAGATATTAATATGACTCAGCACCATTCATTGAAAATGCTACCCTTTGCCCTCTGCCCTGCGGACCTTGCCATAAATCAAGTGTCTGCGTCTGTGTGGGGGTTGTTCCTGGACTCTCAGTTCTCTTCCACTATTCTATTTTCCTTTGTGCCAGTACCATGGCGTCTTACTTTCTTTTTCTTTCTTTCTTTTTTTTTTTTAATATTTTTTATTTATTTCTGAGAGAGAGAGAGAGAGAAACAGCGTGAACAGGGGAGGGTCAGAGAGAGAGGGAGACACAGAATCGGAAGCAGGCTCCAGGCTCTGAGCTAGCTGTCAGCACAGAGCCCGACGCGGGGCTCGAACCCACAAACCATGTGATCATGACCTGAGCCGAAGTCGGACGCTTAACCGATTGAGCCACCCAGGCGCCCGTTTGGCGTCTTACTTTCTGTAGCAGTGGAGTAAGCTGATGTCCCATAGAGTGACTTCCCCCACCTTGTTTTCCAGGAGTGCGTTGGTTGTTTCATTTCTCTGTTACTAATTTCTGCCCTTAATTTTCCCCTTAACTCTACTTTTTTTGTTTTAATTTGCTCTTTGTTTTCTAACTTCTTGAGATGCTTAATCATCGCTTTATAGGCCTTTTTTCTAATAGATGCATTTAATTCTGTGAAATTCATCCATAAACCTAGCTTTCGCTACATGCGTTAAGTTTTGATACATTGTTTTTTGAAATTATCATTCCCTTGAAAATACTTTCTGATTTTTGTCATGATTGCTTCTCTGAATCATGCCTGGGTTATTTAATTAAGTACTGCTTAATTTCCAAGTACTGTATGTGAAACATTTTCTAGCTGTCTTTCTGTTGTTTAATTCTAACTTAATTCTGTTGTCATCAGAGAACATACACGGATATATGGTCAGCTTTTTAAATGTTCTAAGTGTGCTTGAGAAAGATGTGCTCGCTGCACTGGGGGTTGTCTATGTAGTGTTCTCCATGTATAAATTGGGTCAAGTTTGTTAGGCATGCTTTTCAAAGCCTCTCCTTCAGGATTTTTTGATCTGTTTTTTTTCTATGAGGTAGTGAGACAGTGAAGTTAAAAATATCCCAAGACTGTGGATTTGTCTTTTATCCTTTAGTTATGTCGAGTTTTGCTTTATATATTTTTGAAGGCCTCTTATGACATGCATGACCATTTAGAATTGTTATATCTTCCTAGTAAATGGAATAATTTATTGCTATGAAATATGTGTCTTTAACTCTGTTAATGCTTTTAGCATTAGTCTATTTTGTCTGAGATTAATATAGATATGGAAGCCTTTTTTGGTTAGTGTATGTATGATATATCTTTTTACCTTATTACTTTCAACACTTTATATTCTTATATTTAAGGTGTGTCATTTATAAATAACTCACAGTTATTTTTATATCTGTAATTGTGTATTTACATTTGATGTACGTATGATATATTTAGGCCCACTCACATGGCGGAAGATAATTTGCTTTACTCAAAATCCACTGATTTAAATGTCAATAACTTCACAGCAACATCTAGACTGATGCTTGACCAAAGCCTGGGTACTACCATGGCCTAGCTACGCTGACACATAAAATAAACCATCACAGATGGTTTTCTTTATATTTGTCTAAGGATTAATAGTGCTTCTAGAATCTGTGGTTTGATGTCTTTCCTCGTTTGGAAAATTCTCAGGCATTAACTCTTTAAATAGTGCCACTTCTGAATTTTCTCTTTCATCTCCTTTGCTCACTATCCTACCTACCTTCTTTTCTTGGCTCCTCTCTGTCCACTCTCCCCTTCTCCAAATCCTTCACTGAGTATTATGTCTTAAATGCCTTTAAAAAACCAAAATAAAAAAAAATATTTTCTCAGCTCTTCTAATTGTTCATGTCTAGAGGGTTAAGTTTAATTATGTAGTTCATAACTACCAATTCTTTCTTTACCTGTGTCTAATATGCTGTTCTTTTATTATTAAAATTATTTTTTAATGTTTATTTTTGAGAGAGAGAGAGAGAGAGAGAGAGCACGAGAGAGCGCAAGAGAGCACGAGCGCAAGAGGAGAAGGGGCAGAGAGAGAGGGAGACACAGAATCTGAAGCAGGCTCCAGGCTCCGAGCTGTCAGCACAGAGCCTAGCATAGAGCCCAATATGGGGCTCAGACTCTCAAACCATGAGATCATGACCTGAGGCGAAGTTGGACACTCAACCGACTGAGCCACCGAGGTGCCCTTAATATGCTGTTCTTTATCCTGTCCATTTACTCTTTCCAATTTTTATAATATTTTTAGGTGTAAAAGTTATTCTTCAGTATGTTTTCTGATCATTTTTGATAGTCTCTTATTCCTTAGACATTTCAATACCATCCTTTACTTTTTCTAATGTATTTTACATCCTTATGTTGCATTTGTAGAACTCCAGTATTTGTAGTCTTTATAAGCCAATTTTCTGTTGCTTCTTGTTTCTACTGATTTTTAACCATAGTGGCTTGAATTTGTAGTGTTTCATGATTTATTATTTTAAGCTCAGGTTCAGTGAAATTTTATTTTGGAGAATAATTGGAGACTTACTGTTGAGGTTTATTTTGTTAGAAGAATTCAGCGATTGCTTTGAGGAGAGGGAGATGGTGTGGGGAGACCTACCTGCTGTTTAAAAGCAATTATGTATTCTTTGGCTAAATATGTAGTAGTGCAACTGCTGGGTTGTAGGGCAGCTCTATTTTTATTTTGAGGAACCTCCATACTGTTCTCCAGAGTGGCTGCACCAGTGTCCATTCCCACCAACAGTCCAAGAGGGTTCCCCTTTCTCCCCATCCTCGCAAACACTTGTTGTTTCCCGTGTTGCTAATTTTAGCCATTCTGACAGGTGTGACGTGGTACCTCATTGTAGTTTTGATTTGCATTTCCCTGATGATGACTGATGTTGAGTATCTTTTCATGTGTCTACTGGCCACCTGTATGTGTTCTTTAGAAAAGTATCTATTCATATCTTCTGCCCATTTTAATTGGATTATTCATTTTTTTGGATTTTTGAGTTTTATAAGTTCTTTATATATTTTGGATACTAACCCTTTATCAGATATGTCATATGTAAATATCTTCTCCCATTCCCTAGGTTGCCTTTTAGTTTTGTTGATTGTTTCTTTTGCTGTGCGGAGCTTATTATTCTTATTCTTATTTAATTTAATTTTTAAAATGTTCATTCATTTTTGAGAGAGAGGGAATGCGAGCAAGGGAGGGGCAGAGAGAGAGGGAGACACAGAATCCGAAGTAGGCTCCAGGCTCTGAGCTGTCAGCACAGAGCCTGACATGAGGCTTAAGCCCATGAACCATGAGGTCATGACCTGAGCTGAAGTTGGATGCTTAACCGACTGAGCCACCCAGGTACCCCCAGAGCTTTTTATTTTGATGTAGCCCCAATAGTTTATTTTTGTTTTTTTTTTAAATATTTTATTTATTTTTGAGAGAGAGAGAGAGACAGCGTGAGCAGGGGAGGGTCAGAGAGAGAGGGAGACAGAATCTGAAGCAGGTTCCAGGCTCCGAGCTAGCTGTCAGCACAGAGCCTGACGCGGGGCTCGAACCCACCGACCTTGAGATCATGACCTGAGCTGAAGTCGGACACTTAACCGACTGAGCCACCCAGGCGCCCCAGTTTATTTTTGCTTTTATTTCCCTTGCCTCAGGAGACATATCTAGAGAGAAGTTGCTATGGCCAATGTTAAAGAAGTTGCTGCCTGTGTTCTTTTCTAGGATTTTTATGGTTTCAGGTCTCACATTTAGGTCTTTCATCCATTTGAATTTATTTTTGTGTATTTAATCAAAGAATACAAAAATACTAATTTAAAGGGATACCTGCACCCTGATGATTTATAGCAGCACTGTCTACAATAGCCAAATTATGGAAATAGCCTGAGTGTCCATCAACTGATGAATGGCCAAAGATGTGGTATATAGATACAATGGAATATTACTCAGCCATAAAAAGGAATGAAATCTTGTCGTTTGCAATGACATGGAGGGAGCTAGAGAGTATTATGCTAAGCAGTATAAGACAGAGAAAGACAAATACTGTATGATTTTATTCATGTGTGGAATTTAAGAAACAAAGCAAATGAGCAAAGGGAAAAAAAGAGAGGCAAACCAAGAAATAGACTCTTAACTATAGAGAACAAATTGGCAGTTACCAGTGGGGAGGTGGGTGTAGGGGATAGGTGAAGTAGGTGATGGGGATTAAGGGATGTACTTGCTATGATGAGCACAGGGTGTTGTATGAAAGTGTTAAATCTCTATATTGTGCGCCTAAAACTAATATTACACTGTATGTTAACGAACTGGAATTCAAATAGAAACTTAAAAAAGTAAAAGCAAATTTTGACTTTGATTGCTTATGTTCAAATATTAACTTATCTGAGACGTTCTCTCTGACCTCTTAATCTCCATATTCTTGCTCTTTATTTTTTTTGTGGTCATTGTTATCTGAAACTATGTTATTTCCTTATTCTTATATGTTCTTATTGACTGTCTCATGTTGAATAAACTTACCTAAGTCACTTTGGTCATGTGCAATTTTAAGGTTCATTTGGTGCATAATAGCTGCTTAAGGGGCACTGAGGTGACTTGGTCATTTGAGTGTCCCACATAAGCTCAGGTCGTGATCTCACAGTTCATGGGTTCCAGCCCCACATTGGGCTCTGTGCTGACAGCTCAGAGCCTAGAATCTGTTTCAGATTCTGTATCTCCCTTTCTTTCTGCCCCTCCCCCCTCACACTCTGTCTCCCTCTGTCTCTCAAAAATAAATAGACTTTATTTATTTATTTATTTTTAATGTTTTTTTATTTATTTCTAGGAGAGAGAGAGAGACAGCGTGAGCAGGGGAGGGTCAGAGAGAGAGGGAGTCACAGACTGAAACAGGCTCCAGGCTCTGAGCTGGCAGTCAGCACAGAGCCCGACGCGGGGCTCGAACCCACGAACCGCGAGATCATGACCTAAGCGAAAGTCGGACGCTCAACCGACGAAGCCACCCAGGCGCCCCTAGACTTTAAAAAATTAAAAAAATCATAGCTGCTAAAGAAGTTTTTAGTGGATGATGGCTTGCTAGGCACCTACAACCTCACTTCTATGTCATAATGAAACCAAGTCTCGGACCAAATCCTGCCGCATATACAGATCTCAGTTAAATAAGTGTTCATTCTCAAGCAGGCAGAAAACACTTAATTCAACCCATTCTTTAAGCTTTTTACAGCCGCAGGCCTCTGTCTTCTCAGATGCTTTGTCTTCCACCAAGTATGAAAGGTTCTGTTCTGGCAGAGGCATAACAGTATCCTAGAGGCAGGATTTTATTACCTCTGGTGACTTCAGGCTATGAGAAATTCTCTGAATGAATAGCTGGACCTAGAAATGTTCAGGTGTTGAGCTTTGGGTGCTATCCCTAAGTGCACAGGCAATGGGCCTTTCTGCCTTCTAATACCCTGTTTATGTAAATGTGGACAGTGACTGTATGTTTTTATCCAGTTTATATCTCTTGAGTAGCTTTATCAAGGAAAACTCATTTTGAACATTCATCATGTTAATTAATAGATCGCTGATTTCTTCAGAATGCTGCTTTTTCACTTTGAGTGTGCTAACAAAGCATGGCATGTTGGCTTTGATAAGGTAATAGAAGAACTTGTAGTAGGATAGCTTCCTTTGGAGTACAGTCTATGTGGTATTATGCTAACTGACCACTGCAGAAATATAGAATCTTGATTAAGGCAGCTGATTGTTTTTAGAATTGAAGTTTAAGAAAAAAATACACATTTACTATCACACTGTGTGCTCTGAAGTATTTTTCTATTTATTTTTATTATTGAAATATAGTTGACATACAATGTTATACTAGTTGCAGGTGTACAACATAGTGATTCCACATTTCTATATATGATTCAGTGTTTATCGTGATAAGCATAGTTACCATCTGTCACCTTACATTATTACAGTATTACTGACTATATTCCCTTTGCTGTACTTTTCATCTCCATGACCTATTTATTGTACGAAGTATTTGAAAATACCATCATTGTAGCATGTCCCAGACTGGAATGAAAACTCCAGGAGAGCAGAGTTCTTATATTTCTTCTCGCTGTATTCCAGTACTTACAAAAGCGGCTCAACAAGCATTTATTAACTGAATGAATCTAGAATAAGATGTAATGAAAGTAAAACTCACAAAATGAAAAAGCGATTATCCTAAAAATGGCAGTGAAATTTTCTGCGTTTGTGATGAAAGTAAAACAGAAATCATTTAAATGCAGGCTGTCTTAAGTAAGTACAGTATAATAATAGGTTAAAAATATAGTTTCACTTTGGCAGGCTTTTAAGGCACTTGACTGTAAAACCAACTTAACCAAATAATAGAAGAAATAGTACATAAATAATGAGTAGTTTTATTACGACTGCCACCACCACTACAAAACTTACAAGAAAGCCACTGAAACTGCACACATACTGTCATAATAATAGTCTTTCCTAGTTTGGAGGATCATTTTTACTGTTGCTAGTAAATGTTCATTGCATTTCAATGATAAGCAGCAAGTCTCCAAATTTGCTCTTAGTTTGCCAGACATAGATTCTTTGATTAAAAGAATCACTTGACAAAATTATTATCTATCAATCTAGAGCTACATTGTCCAGTCTGGTAGCCAGTAGTCACATAGGGTTATTGAATATTTGAAATGTGCCTGTTTTGATTTTAGATGTGCTTTGAGCATAAACTATACACTGATTTCAAAGAGTTAGTATGCAAAAAAGAATGTTAAATATCTTATTAATAATTTTCAATATTTGATTTCATATTTAAATTATATTATTTTGGAAATACAGTAAAATCTTGGTTGTGAGCATAATTCATTCTGGAAACATGCTTGTAATTCAAAGCACTTGTATATCAAAGCGAATTTCTCCATAAGAAATGATGGAAACTCAGATGACTCATTCCACAACCCAAAATATTCATATAAAAATGATTACAATACTATAATATGGTACAAAATAATAAGGAAAATACAAAATATAAAGAAAAATAAACACTTACCTTTAAAAACTTTCATGGCTGGTGTGAGGGAGACAAAAGAGAGGAGGGTTATTGTGTATGATGACTTTTACTATCACTGACGGAATCCCTGCTATCTATTGGCTCAATGGAATCCTTTTTGTGTAACTTTAACAAGGAACCTATCCTATGATACTTGCTTTTGCTGTCTTTTGAGGATTTCACAGAAATGTGACATTGCATTTGTCTCTAGATTCCTCACTCGCACTGCTACAGCCTTATTTGGGTCGTGCTTTTCTACAAAATTTTGCACTGTCTCCCATGATTTAGACATCTCCCTAATCTCAGTTGAATTGAGGGATTCCTCCGCCTTTTTCTTCTCCTCCTCTGCAGACAGGAAGCAGATGTAGACTTCTTACAAAATCTTGCAGTTTCGGCCACTCACATACCTTGTTCGTACTTCTTAATGATTTCCTTCTTAACTTCCACTGTAATCATCTCCTTCTTCTCATCGCCTTTCTTTTCAGCCTTTTTCTGCATCAGGGCCATTGTATATGTTTACACAGATGTTGACTGCAGTACACTATTATTAAACTCTTGTCATAGACTGCAATGTAATTGGCAATAAGGCAGCAGAGCCAGGCAGCCTGACCTAGAATGAAGCAAAGCATTCTGAAGCTTACTCTTGTATAGAAAAGCAAAGGATTGTCCATGGGTGCTTTCAAGTGACAGAAAATACACTAGTGCCAGTTGTGGGCACTTGCCAATGTTCTGAAAAATCACGATTTCTGCCAGACACCACAGCCTGAGACTGAACATCTGAGCATGGGAGATGATCACCTACAATCCCCTGGCAAGAGAGGGAGAGAAGAACCACTGGGTCAGTTGTGATCATGTGACATTTGGCAACATGTACTAGTATTGCAAGACATTGTTCATTTATCAAGTTTAAATTTATTAGAAATGTTTGCTCGTCTTGTGGAACAGTCGCAGAACAAGTTACTTGCCATCCAAGGTTTTACTATAGTTGGTTTGATAAAATATATTATTAAGATTAATTTCAACTGATGAATGGATAAAGAAGATGTGGTTTTGTATACAGTGGAATACTACTTGGCAATGAAAGAGAATGAAATCCTGCCATTTGCAGTAATGTGGATGGAACTGTAGGGTATTATGCTGCATGAAGTAAGTCAGGCAGAGAAAGACAGATATGTTTTCACTCATATGTAGAACTTGAGAAACTTAACAGAAGATTATGGGGGAAGGGAAGGGGAAGATAGTTACAAACAGAGAGGGAGGGAGGCAAACCATAAGAAACTCTTAAATACAGAGAACAAACTGAGGGTTGATAGGGGGGTGAGGGAGGGGGGAAAGTGGGTGATGGGCACTGAGGAGAGCACTTGTTGAGATGAGCCCTGGGTGTTGTATATGAGCAGTGAATCACGGGAATCTACCCCCAAAACCAAGAGCACACTGTATATACTGTATGTGAGCCAACTTGACAATAAATTATATTAAAAATAAATAAAAATGAATTTCACCTGTTTCTTTTTATTTTTCAAAATGTTGCTAGTAGAAAGTTTAATAATTATTTGTGACCAACATCATATTTCTACTGGACATCACTAATCTATCTAGATGTTATTAGAGTGAGGTACAGGCCGGCTGGCCGGCCGGCCTGCCTGCCTTCCTTCCTTCCTTCCTTCCTTCCTTCCTTCCTTCCTTCCTTCCTTCCTTCCTTTCTTTTTTCAGAGAGAGACAGCACACAAGCAGGGGAGGAGCAGAGAGAGAGAGAGCAGGGAGATACAGAATCTAAAGCAGGATCCAGGTCCTGAGCTTTTAACATAGAGCCTGATGCGGGTCTTGAATCCATGAACTGTGAGATCGTGACCTGAACTGAAGTCAGATGCTTAATTGAGTGGGCCAGCAAAGTGGCCCAGATTGGTATTTATTTTAAAGACAATGAGGGGTGCCTGGGTGGCTCAGTCAGTTAAGCATCTGACTTCGTCTCAGGTCATGATCTCACGGTTCATGGGTTTGAGCCCCAAGTCGGGCTCTGTGCTGACAGCTAGCTCAGAGCCTGGAGCCTGCTTCAGATTCTGTGTCTCCCTCTCTCTCTGACCCTCCCCTGCTCACACTGTCTCTCCCTCTCTCTCTCAGAAATAAATAAAAAACATTAAAAAAAAATAAAGACACTGAGAGCATGAGCCTGGTTCCTGGTTACCACTAGGGAGGAGATTCTAGGAGGATTCAGGAGATTCTGACTCTGATACTCATTCTCACTTTTAGACCATCTGAATTTAGGAATAGATATTAACCCTTAGGGTATTAGAAATGGTAGTTCCTTATTTTGCGTTGGAGACTAAATGAGAACCTGACCTCCCACTTAGCAAGCAGGGCTGGGATGAGGTAGAGCTCTGAGCAGATATGCTTTCAGTATTTTGCCCATGGAGGGGGGCTTCATTTACTCTTTGAGCTTCTTAAAAATTGGTATATTCCTGTTGTTTAAAAATCTGAAATCTTTCTAGTTATTCTTTGCCTCTTTATGCTTTTTTAATAATAATAATAATTGTAAACTTTACAAAAATGAAATCATTAACACTTCTATCATCTTCTCTGTTTTTATTTTCACATATTACATTACATATGGATGACATCTTTATATAGTAGTTTAAAAATTTTTTAATGTTCATTTATTTTTGAGAGAGAGAGAGAGACAGACAGACAGACAGACATAGAGAGAACGTGCCAGGAGGGGAAGGGCAGAGAAAGAAGTAGGGAGAATCCCAAGCTGACTCTGGGCTGCCAGCACAAAGCCTGATGCAGGGCTCAAACCTATGAACCATGAGATCATGACTTGAGCCAAAGTCGAATGCCCAACTGACTGAGCCACATAGGCACCCCAATAGTTGTAGTTTTTAATGCACAAATACACTCATACTTTATATTCTGCTATTGGAACTTAACATTCTGTAGTAAATGTTTGACCATTTTCCAACTGTCATTATAATTATTTGTAAGATTGCATGATATTTCATTGTGTTGCTGAATCTTAATTAAAATCTCAGCTTATGGAGGTTTTCTCACCCAGGAAGTCTGGTTTAGTCTCTTCCTCTATTTATTTAGTAGGAGGGGATGTAGGTACATAACCAGGAGTTAGAAGACTCTAGCTGAATATGCATTAGCAACTGTGGGGTCATTAGCATCCCTCATGATTTATCTGACCAGTAGCTTGCTGGGTGCTTACTTACTGTAACAAAAGGTATTATTTGGGAAAGTGTTAATACAGTGTATGACTCAGATAATGACAATTTAGATTACTAACTTTTCAAAATAAACATTCATGAAGCATCTTAATATTTTTACCAAGCATTTTTTTTAATGTTTTACTTATTTCTGAGAAAGAGAGACAGAGTGAACAGGGGAGGGTCAGAGAGAGAGGGAGACACAGAATCTGAAACAAGCTTCAGGCTCTGAGCTAGTTGTCAGCACAGAGCCCGACGTGGGGCTCGAACCCACGAACTGTAAGATCATGACCTGAGCCGAAGTCACACGTTTAACTGACTGAGCCACCCAGGTGCTCCTTACCAAGCATTTTTAATTGAACATATTAACCTGGCTTAAAATCATCTTGGAGGGTACCTGGGTGGCTTAGTCGGTTGAGCTGAGTGTCTGCCTTTAGCACAGGTCATGATCTCTTGGTTCGTGAGTTCAAGCCCTGCATCAGGCTCTGTGTTGACAGCTCAGAGCCTGCTTTAGATTCTGTGTCTCCTTCTCTTTCTCTGCTTCTCCCCTGCTCGTGCTCTGTCTCTTTCTCAAAAATTAAAATAACAAAAACATTAAAAATTCTTCTAAATGATCTTGGAATCCACAATATGCAAATGTGTTCAATCAAGAGTTTGCTTTATTTTATTTTCTTTCCTAATGTGTGGTGTTTTTTTTTTTTTTTTTTTTTAGAGCCAGAGCGAATGAGCAGGGGAGGGGCAGAGAGGTAGAGTGAATCCCAAGCAGCCTCCGCGCTGTCAGCGCAGAGCCCATCGCAGGGCTCGAGTCCACAAACCATGAGATTGTCACCTGAGCCCAAACGAAGAATCAGACACTTAAATCCACTGAGCCACCAAGGCCCCCTGAGAGTTTGCTTTACATTTCAGTCTTTGCCAGGATCTGAATGGGCTGTTACTTCATTTATCTCATCTTTCTTTTAATTGCTTTCTTGTGTTTTGTCCAAAGTGTGTTACCCACATTGTTTGCTTTCTGATGCTGAAACGAACTCTCGTCTTTGAGAGCATCACCTTTTGCCTTCTTTCTTTCCTTGTCCTCTGCTCTTTTTTTCTCTACACATGAGCTGTCAGTTTTCATCTTTCTCATGTCCATGCTTTTGGCTGAGCACTGCTTTCAGGACAGTAGCTCTTGTATCTCTTTATTCTCAGTAAGATAGGAAAACGATTTTCTTTCGGGAAATCCATTTATTTGGAGTGAAAGGATGGGCTTCCTGGTAATGTTAACCACAAGATCTCTTTCCTCCTCTCCAACTAGTACCCATAAGCCAATCCTATATTTTGAGTTACTGGCTACATCTGTGAGGCTGACATCATGAATAATAACCATACATACATACAATGGAATATCTATACATACATATACATACATACATATATTTACACACACACACATACATACAATGGAATAATAGCCATCAAAAACAATGAAATCTTGCCTTTTTCAACAATATGGACAGACCTAGAGGGTATTGTGCTAAGTGAAATAAATCAGACAGAGAAAGATAAATACCATGTGATTTCAGTCATATGTGGAATTTAAGAAACAAAACAAGCAAGGGAAAAAGAGAGAGAGAGAGAGAAGCCACGAAATCAACTCTTAACTATTGAGAACAAACTGATGGTTACCAGAAGGGAGGTGGGTACGAGGATGGGTAAAACAGGAAATAAGGAACAAGGAGGGCACTTGTTGTGACAAGCACTGGGTGATGTACGGAAATGTTCATTCACTATATTGTACACCTGAAACTAATAAAACATTGTATGTTAACTATACTGGAACGAAATATAAAATACACTGAAGAGATGTACTGACCAATTCCAGTGTATAGATCTTATTTGCATCCTGATTCAAACAAACTGCAATGTGTGCGTGCGTGTGTGTGTGTGTTGATAACAATCAGGAAAATGTGATCTCTAACCAAATATCTGATCCTAATAAATTACTGTTAACTTTTTATCTGCAATAAATGATACTGTGTTTTAAAAGTTAAGCATATTCACCTTTAAAGTTACATTCCGAAACATTAAAAGATGAAATATGATGGCTGGAATTTACTTCACAGTACTCTAGTGAGTGTGTAGGGATACAGGGAGAACAAAACCGGAGATGAGCTGAGTGCTGCTGAAGCTGAGTGGCAGGTACATGTGAGCTCATTGTACTATTTCTCTACTTCTGTGTATGGCTAAAATTCCATTTAGAAGTAAGGAAAAATACAATGAAGGAATTATAGGGTATACCAATTCTTGAATTGTTCACCTGTTAGAGTTTATTAATGTGAATCGTCTGAAATCAGATTTATGAGATAAAGTATAAATATAGAAAATTAAAATATTCATTTTGCCTTCCATTTTCCCACAAATATTCTTTATTCATAGTTTTAAAAAAATTTTAATGTTTATTTATATTTTTTGAGAGAGAGAGAGAATTACAGAAACAGACAAAGCACAGCCTGGGGAGGGGCAGAGAGAGAGGGAGACACAGAATCTGAAGCAAGCTCCAGGCTCTGAGCTGTCAGCACAGAGCCGGATGTGGGCCTTGAACCCGCAGACTGTGAGATCATGACCTGAGCTGAAGTTGGATGCTTAACTGATTAAGCCAACCAGCTGCCCCTATTTATTCGTAGTTTTAAAAGAGCACATTAAAGGACTGCCTAGATGGCTCAGTTGGTTAAGTGACTGAGTGGATTTCTGCTGAGATTTCTGATCTCATGGTTCTGGCACTGAGCCCTGTGCCAGGCTCTGTGCTGTCAGAGCAGAGCCTGCTTGAGATTTTCTCACTTACTCTCTCTCTCTCTGCCCTTCCCCTGCTTGCACTCCCTCTTTCTCTCTTTCTCAAAATAAATAAATAAACATTTTTTAAAAAAGAGCACATTAAAAAAATTTTTAAAGCGAAATATAAATACTGGTTGGGTGAAACTCACTAAGTGACTTTATGTATTATATATGAAAAAATTTTTTTTAAATGTTTGTTTGTATTTGAGAGAGAGCAGAGAAAGGTGGAGACAGAATCCAAAGCAGGCTCCAGGCTCTGAGCTGTCAGCACAGAGCCTTATGCGGGGCTTGAGCTCACAAACTGTGAAATCATGACCTGAGCCCAAGTTGGATGCTTAACTGACTGAGCCACCCAGGTGCCCTGACTTTATATATTTTAAAATATGTTTGTAAGACAGACTATAGCAGGTTACAGATAATCACAACATAATATTTGAAAGGTATTAGTAAATTTGCTGGACAGATTGTGTTCTACAGTCATATATAAGTAAACATGAATTTCTGGCCCCAGATATATATATTGGCATAAATCAGGTTTCAAATGGAATATTGAAGATATGCCGCACAGAACCATTGTTAATACAGTAGCCTAAAATGACAGAATAAGAAACTGTATTGGGAGAAATAGTGATAATTCTACAAAAACTCCGGGACTTAGGAGACATGAAAAATGCAAAACTTGTGAAATGGTTTGCTAAGTAGGGTGCAGGTGTGGAAGTACAGCCCTAGTCCTTTTTAGCCCTAGCTGGGCAGGAATGCCCTGATTGTGGTAACACGTATGTCTGAAGAAAAAGAGGAGAGAACAGTGGAGTAGCTTCCTTGAAACAACAAATGCAAACACAGTTGAGAACATGTATTAAGATTATAGAGGCTCAATATTAAAACAGATTAGGGATTTAATGGTTACTTTTTTTAACAAGTGTTTTTTGTGCACCTGTGCCACCCCTTCTTCTAAGCTCACTGAGGACGTAGCAGTGAATAAAATGCACGAAGTCTCTGCCCTCATGGAACTTACATTCTAGCAGAGGAGTCATTCAATAAACAGGTTAGCAGGAAGGTATTTAATATGCCATCAGGCTGTTTTAAGTGCTCTGAGCCAAATAAGTCAAGTGAAAAGGGTGGAGGTCAATAGGAGTTGCTATTTCAGATATGGCTACTAGCAAAGGGGCATCTGTGAAAGTTCCATTTTTTCATTGTTAATGTTTTTATTTTAATGTATGTATAGACATTAAGCAAGTGGCATTTTCAAACATTAAATCATGATCTTTTTTTAAATATTTTTATTTATTTCTAGGAGAAAGAGAGAGCATGAGCAGGGGAGGGTCAGAGAGAGAGGGAGTCACAGACTGAAACAGGCTCCAGGCTCTGAGCTAGCTGTCAGCACAGAGCCCGACGCGGGGCTCGAACCCACAAACCGCGAGATCATGACCTAAGCGAAAGTCGGACGCTTAACCGACTAAGCCACCCAGGCGCCCTAAATCATGATCTTTTTAAATGGATTTAAGTAACATTTTTGAACTGGAAAGTAATATCAATGTTTTAGAAATCTCTTCCTCTTGATACCTGTGGCTTGATCTTTTCATCATCTTCTCTCTAGAATCTTCCAGCAAACTGCTGAATGCTCTTTCTGTTTGTCACCGTCCTCCTGCAAGCCATCCTGTATACCAGGAGATGACACTGGAGCTTAACACTGATAGGAGGAAGGAAGGGAGTCCTATGGGCACCCGAGTACGAGCATTATCTTGATGGCAGTGTGGTTTGACAGCCCAGGCACCTGCCCGCAGACTTTGATTTTGTTACTTCCTCTGGTGAAGCTCAGAAGGTTTCCAGTTTTAGGGGATCTAAGAATCCATTTATGGGTAGTACACAATGTACCATTTGTTATGGACAGTAAACTACTTGTTATGAGTAACTGAAGATTTTCAAGTGATTTTTACTGTATGAAACATGTCCTTTACATGTTGAGTTTAGTAACCAAATCCCCAGTAACCATCGTTTATAGGCCTAGAAACATCATTATGGCATGAAGGGTTGAAGCTAGGAAGGTGGGGGAGGAAATGAGTGAGGGAAATGGGAGATAGGAAGGAGTTGGTCAGATAGATTTCCCTCCTTTCTTCCTCCTCTGGAGTGCTCTGAAATGCAAACCCTCCTAGCACAGCTTCTGGAGAAGTCCTGTGTGCTAGGTGAACACATCTGCTGAGTGGCTGCTGTGCCTCTTCATGGTTCCTTGAGAAGCTGTAATCATGTGAAGTAATACATCACATTGAATCCTCTGCAACTTTCTTCAACCTGTTTCTATTTTCCCTCATCCTCACTGCCCTAAGTTTGCCCTTCCAAAATAAAATTTAGTATCTTAATCCTTGCCTGTTGGACCCGCAGTTAATATGACATAAGTTTAACAATACATAGTGCAGATTTTGTTATTAAATAATTTTTGGCATTTCCTAAATTATCTTTAAGTGCTGTTTTTAAATTTTTAATAATATTTTCTTTATTTATTTTGAGAGACAGAGAGAGCACACGTGAGCAGGGGAGGGACAGAGAGAGGGAGAGAGAGAATCCCAAGCAGGCTCCACACTGTCAGCCCAGAGCCTGATGTGGGACTTGAGCTCATGAATTGTGAGATCCTGACCTGAACCAAAATCAAGAATGTGGCGCTTCACTGACTGAGACACCCAGACATCCCAAGTGTTATTTAGAAAAAAATTTTTTATTGTTTATTTATTTTGGAGAGAGTGATACAGTGCAAGTGGGGGAGGGGCAGAGAGAGGAGACAGCATCTGAAGCAGGCTCTAGGCTCTGAGCTGTCAGCACAGAGCCTGCTTGGGGCTTGAACCCACTAACTGACATCATGACCGGAGCCAAAGTCAGGATGCTTAACGAACTTAGCCACCCAGGCATTGCCTCCCCCTCCTCCAAGTGTTGTTATTTTAATAATAAAATAATTTATGATTTATGGTGAAATGTACAGATCCTAAGTTCAATGAATGTACAAATGTATACACATGTGACTGACATCCCTATCAAATATAGACTGTTTCTATCACTCAAGAAAGTTCCTTTTTGCCCCATTGTTAAGTATTATTCAGCAGTATCCTGGCTATAATTGTTCAGTGCCCCTTTGTTGAGAATTCATTGCTGAAACTGGGGTTTCAGAGTTGTGCTGGAAAGAACAATGAATGCTGAATACTGAGGCATAGGGTCAAATTCAGTTGTTATAAAACATTAGATAGATAACCTTGGGCAAGTCATTGAAATGCCTTGGATCTCTTTCATTATATGTCAAACAAAAGGGTGAAATTAGGTTAACTCTTATTGTTCACCTCAACTATCCTTTGAAAGCCCCCTTTCTTATTTACTTTATGAGTGTAATAGTGGGGGGTTTCTTAAAGTAACTTCTTTGCTCCAGGGATCACCATCAAGTGCCAATTTGGTCACCTTACATGGAAATGGTGACCTTATGTTTCCTGTTCTCTCCGGAGTTTGGGGGATTTTCTTTACACTCCCCTTCCCTTTATAGCTCAATGAAATGAGAGCAACATGTTATAGAATTAACTAGAGTCTTCCTTGGGCCATGGCAAGGTGAATTGGCACTTTGCTTCTTCTCAGGCTTCCCTCTCGGGTTGTGTCTGCTGAGATGAGGGTTCACTTGGGGATGAAGTAGGTACTGAATGATTGTATTTCCTTGTGATAAATAAGTTAGTCAAGACTGTACGAATAGTTTTTGTGCAGGGTTATTATTACATAGACATGTGTTTGTGTATCGTATAAAGGTGTTCAGAGAAAGAGGAGGTACCACGTGGCCTAGAGGTGACTCTGGTTTGTCAAAACTGTATTCCTCAAGCACATTCATTCGTTCTTTGATGAGATTTTGCACACAACCACCCACACCTACACCACATTTATTTATAGCTAAGTTATAAAAACAACTGTTTTGTTTTCCACTCAATCTTTTTCTCAATATATATATATATATTTTTATAAAATTACTAGGATGGAACAGTTGGAATTTGGCAGTGGCTTCATATTTACTTGGAACTTGATTGGAGTCTTGTTCTTGTTCTCTCAAAGAATAAATGATTGGCCATTTAAGTGGATAGTTTAGGATTTAAAATGGATATGGCATTTCTACTATAGTTTGGTTTGGAATGATTCATACTAGTTGAGAAATTTTTAATGATGTTCACGTATGAATACCTAATTTGTCACTTTTTTAAGGGTTCTCAGAGAGTTGTAGGCATTCATGAGATTTATTATTAGCTGCTGCTTCTCTTCATGACTGGGATTCTGAACTATTTTTGAATTAAAGAAGAAACACTGGAATGCATAATCTCCAATAGTTTGATCTTGAGAAAATGACGATAACATTTACTTATGCAAACTTCCATGGGAGAACAGAAAATGAGTATTTTTAGTATACACTGTAAAAAATCCAGTTTCTCACACCGAGTGATTACAAGGAAAAGGAAAGAAATGTATTGCCCTGATAGATTATACCATTATTCCCCAAGACTGGCTCCTGTAAATGAGAAGTTTATATGTCCTTGCTTGTTGTCATTTGAGCTGCTGTGCCACCTTGAAGGTTGGAGTTTGCAATACCACCACAGCGGGTGCCAATACATATGAGCAAGAAATACATGTTTGTTGTTACAATTTTGAGATTTTTGAGATTTCCCACTTTAGAGCCAAGCTGACTAATTCACTTGCTCTCTCAAGGTGTGAAGAAGGACCTCGTCATATTCCAGGATAGGAAGTAGAAATCTTACATCCATGTTTTGTTCTGTGGCTTCACAACTGCACAGAACCTGAGAGATTATTTACAGCATTGGCCTTCAACTTTTTGGCCACAACCCACAATAAAAAATGAATTTTACATTATAACTCAGTACACTCAAATAGATATGTTTATATATGTATGTCTAGACATAGCACATATGGAAACACATATGCATAATATATTTGTAAATAGCTACATACATGGGAACAAGTTTCACAAGAACAATTATTACTCTTATGTGTAATGAAATCCTTTTCTATTCTGGCTTATTTCTTTAAAAACGATGCTTTAGACATGTTAAATCAATTTTAGAGTTCACTAGTGGGTCTTAATCTGCAGCTCAAAAACATACTGATTTAGAGAGAATCCTTCATTATAAAATGACAAAGAGTTGAAAGAGAGTGTACTTACAGTTACACTGCCATTACTTGAAAGTTGACAAAATTTAGATGCACTTGTAAACTTTGCACACTCAAAATGTTTTTATCTATTTGTAAAGGAAGAATGCAGGCCACTCAGCTATGAAATAAAGAGAATGAAAGCTTGTCACCGCTTTACAATTGGCAACTGATACATGGGCATTAAAATTAGTGGCTGACAGGGGCGCCTGGGTGGCTTAGTCGGTTAAGCGTCCGACTTTCACTTAGGTCATGATCTCGCGGTTTGTGGGTTCGAGCCCCGCGTCGGGCTGTGTGCTGACTGCCAGCTCAGAGCCTGGAGCCTGTTTCAGTCTGTGATTCCCTCTCTCTCTGACCCTCCCCTGCTCACACTGTCTCTCTCTCTCTCCTAGAAATAAATAAAACATTATAAAAATTAAAAAAAAAATTAGTGGCTGACAAAAATCCAGTCAAAAGATCTATATGTAAAAAACCCTTACAGAATAACAGAGATTGGCAAGGACAAGCCAAAGATGAACTCTCATAAAATGTTAAATAAGAGAGCTTGTGTGTTAATCATGTTTTTGCTTCCATATCCATTTTGATTTTTTACAATCGACTTGTTCAGTTACTGACTCCTGTGTTCAGATCCCCATTGTATGTAGGCTTTTGTGTATCTTACCTTGTTCTGTTAATTTTCGCTTTAATTATTTTGTTGCTGTATCTTATTGTGTATCTTATCTTCCTGGTAAACTATACCTTTGATTTATGTAAAGTGATTAACTTTATCTCTGGGAATATTATTTATTTATTCACTTATTTATTTAATTTTAAGTAGGTTCCCCACCCAATCCAGGGCTTGAACTCATCACCCTGAGATCAAGAGTCACAGGTTCAGGTACACCTGGGTAGCTCAGTTGGTTGAGCACCTGACTTTGGCTCAGGCCATGATCTCATGGTTTGTGGGTTCGAGCCCTGCGTCGGGCTCTGTGCTGACAGCTCAGAGCCTGTCGCCTGTCTCGGATTCCATGTTTCCCTCTCTCTCTGCTCCTCCCCCACTCATGCTCACTCTTGCTCTCAAAAATGAATAAACATTAAAAAAATTAAAAAAAAAAGAGTCACAGGCTCTACTAGCCAGGTGCCCTGCTACTCCAGCTTGCTTTTGATCATTTGCATGGTATAGTTTTCTCTTTCTTTCTGCTTTAACATTTCTCTATCCTTAGTTTTTAGATATTTTCTCTTTTGTTTAAAATGTAGTTCTTTAATTAAAATGTGGTTTTTCTAAGAACGTTGTCATTTAAGTGGGGCACTGGATTGATTTATATTTAAAAGACTTAATAATAAGTTTTGGTCTTAATCATCCTGTTTCGTGCTTTATAGTTCTCTCTTTTATTGCCTTATTTCATATTGAGTACTTTTGAAATCATGCTAATTCTTTTCTTTTGATTAGTTTTGAAAGTTATATACTTTTTTCCTTTTAGCAGTGTCCCTAGAATTACAGCATGCTTATTACTTAATTTATCGAATCTAAAATGGATAGGTTCCTTTATTTTTCTCCTGGACAGCATAAGGGTCTTAGAGCACTTTTAATTTCATTACTTTTTTCTTCAGTTATAAATTATTCTTGTTTTGTGTCTTAACTATATTTTAATCTCCAAGAACGTTACTATTATTGTGTTTTAAAAACAACATATATATATATATATATATTTAAAGTTTATTTATTTATTTTGAGAGAGAGCCAGAGAGAGCGCACAGGGGAGGGATAGAGAGAGAGGGAGAGAGAATCCCAAGCAGGCTCCACATGGTCAGAACAGAGCCTGATGCAGGGCTCGAACTCACGAACTGCAAGATCATGACCTGAGCCGAAATCTAGAGTCAGATTCTTAACCAAGTGAGCCACCCAGGTGCCCCCCAATAATATATTTTTAGATTTACCCATATACCCATTTTTTTCTTGGCTCTATATTCTTTGTTCCTTCTTAATTATTTCTATTGGAATTTTTTTTCCTGCCTGAAATACATTCTTTAGTATTTCCTTTAGTGAGATTTTTTTTTTGAGGAAGATTCTGTCAATTTTTGTCTGTCTTGAAATGTTTTTAATTTACAGTCTGGGCATTATCAGAATACAATTGGTGGTTATTCCCTGTCAGCACATTGAAGGTGTCATTCTGTCTCTTGTGAAGGAGTCAGCTTTCAGCCTCCTTCGTCTGAGCGCAGTGCAGTCGGTTCTTCTTCACCACTGGTTGCTTTTGAGATCTTGTCTTTGTCGTAAGTATTCTGCAGTTTCACTCTGATGCGTCTGTGGTAAAATCCCTATATAGATATCCTGGTTGGGACTCATTGAGCTTCTTGCATTTGTGAATCTGTGTTTTTCTTGAATTCTCATCCACTCGCATTTTTCTTCTTCTGTACTTTCTTTGTTCTTCTGGAACTCTACTTGAAGATGTATTAAACCATTTCACTCTGTACTCCATATAGTCTTGTAAGTGCTTTTATTACTTCTTTTATTTATTTTTATATTTCTGTTCAGCGTTCTGGACATTTTCTTCTGACCTGCGTATCAGTTTCCTAATTCCCTTTTGCTGTGTGTAATCTGCTATAAACTCATAAACTGAGTTTTAAATTTTGGATTGTAGTCATTATTTCTCTAAGTTCTTTGACTACATTTTCAAATCTTCTTGGGCACTTAATATGATTTCCAGTAAAGATAATTTCAAGCTTGTCTTTTTTTAAGCATAGTAAAAAGAGTTGTTTTAGTTTTGTGTCTTATAATTAGTTCCTTAATTTGTGATCTTTGAGAGTTTGTTTCCACAGTCTCTTACTCCTAATCATGTTATCTTATTTCAGGGAGCTTTGTTATTTTTTTCCATGTTATGGTCATTGTTCTAGAAAAGGGTATGGGTTTCTTTTTTTTATGTTTATTTAATTTTTTAATGTTTTATTTATTTCTGAGAGAGAGAGAGAGACAGCATAAGCAGAGGAGGGTCAGAGAGAGAGATACAGAATCTGAAGCAGACCAGTGCTTTAGTTTTTCACACCACCTTTACTGCCCCCCCCCCCCCGATACCACTTGGTTTGTTCATTTTATTAGCATATTGAGGATTCCAGGTTGGTTCTTAACTTTGTTCCCTACAGCTTCAGCTTCTTATATCTGCTAAGTCAGTTTACCACTTACTAATATTCTTTTCAGCTTCCAAATTTTTGTTGCATGTGTGTTTTCTCCTGTTCTCTTTGCCCTTAAAGGGCTATGTTTTCCAAAAATGTGTATTTGCTCTTCTTTGTGGGCTTTCTTGAGGGACCAGAGGAACAGAGTTAAATGCATGTGTGTAGTCTCTTAGTCTCTCATGTTTAATAAGAAGTCTCTTTATGTGCTTTTAAACATACTCCTTCATGACTTCAATGTTCGTGCCTCTCTCTGACTCACCTGGCATAAATCATCTGGTTTTAAGTGTTCATGGGATTACTTTGGGTGACTCAAATAATCCAGGATAATCTCCCCATTTCAAGGTCCTTAACTTGATCACATTTGTAAAGCTTCTTTTGTATGTGAGGTAACATTTTCACAGGTCCTTGGGATTCGGATGTGAACGTCTTTGCGGGCCATTGCTATGCCTGCCTATGCCCACAGTAGTTAACATGCTCTTTTCTGATTGATTCCTGAACATAATTAGATTGGGCTAATTCATTAATTCTGGTATCTTTTTATTCCTGCTGTTCTCTCATGGTTCAGTTGGCATATGATAACTTTTTCCTAATAAATAACAAAGATGAGGAATCAGGGATATAAGGGGTTTTGAGAGAGTGTTTAATTCATCTCCCTCTGGCACTTGTGAATCATATGCAAAGCACCTTTTACCTTACCCGGTTATTCATTCATTAATTATTTGTACTAAAGCAAAAGGTAACAATGGTAAAAACTGAAAATGCTTTTTGAATTTTTATAGTGCCACCCATGACATTGTTGGTTTTATCAGGTAGAATTTCTTCTGAGAAGTCTTCATACTGACCTCTAAAGATTATCTGTAGGGTCTGATGATTGAACTTCTAAGCAAAAAGATGAATTATATTGAAGGTGGACCTTTCTATCTCTTGTTGCAGGAGCCTCTGGCTAATGCTTATGCATTATGAAATTATAAATTGAAATTGGTTCACTTTTATCTGTCAGGGTCTTGGCATGTATTAGGATCATCAACATTTACTTCCATGTAAACTTCATTTCTTTAACTGCATATTACTTTTAGTGTCAGTAAACGGAAATCACAATTTTATGTTCATAGGGTGTAATATCGTCTTCCTTTTTCCCTTTTAGCTAGCAACTGCTTCATTCCTGTGTTGGGAAATAATGCATTATATCATTCGTCAGTATTATTTCCAGTCTGACTTTTCCTCTTTTTAAGTTCATTGTTCTTCTAGGTTCTTACTGAAGAGCAGTCTTCTCTCCATGCTAATTCACCATTTCTGGCATTGTAATAATGCAGTCTCAGTCCTTTATAGGTGAAAAAAGGACAAAAACTACTTAAACACCCACTGTGTTCTGGGCACTGGACCGTGTCCATTAACCTGTCAGCATTTCCTGAGATGTGTTTAGAAGAATTAAGTATGTTCACAGATATTTTCTAAAGACACCTTTCTTTTTTTTTTTTTTTTAAATAAAAAAAGGTAAAATTTAATTCTAATAGAATGACAAATGTTTTATAATTTTATACACATACACACACGCAGTCAATGAAGTATTTGATAGCTACTTAAGATTATAGAATATATAATATGGTTATAGAAACTAGATTACTAGATATCTATGGGACAATGTTTCATTTTTATTTTTTTTTTTATTTTTATTTTTAAAGTTTATTTATTTTTATTTATTTTTTTATTTTTTTATTTTTTTTAAAGTTTATTTTATTTATTTATTTATTTATTTTTTTTTACAAATAGTTTATTGTCAAATTAGTTTCTACATAACACTCAGTGCTCATCCCCAAAGTGCCCTCCTCCAGGCCCATCCCCCCCTCCCCCCCACATCCATCAGTCCTCAGTTTTTGTCAGCATTCAAGAGTCTCTCATGGTTTGCCTCTCTCCCTTTCCCCCACCATTTCCGCCCTTCTTCTCCCGCTTGTTCCTCCGTCAAGTTCCTCCTAATCCTCCTATACGTGCAAACATATGATATTTGTCCTTCTCTGCCTGACTTATTTCGCTCAGCATAACACCCTCAAGGTCCATCCATGTTGCTACACATGGCCAGATTTCATTGTTTCTCATTGCCATGTAGTATTCCATGGTATAGATAAACCACATCTTCTTGATCCATTCATCTGTTGATGGACACTTAGGCTCTTTCCATGTTTTAGCTATTGTGGAGAGTGCTGCTATGAACATTGGGGTACATGTGCTCCTATGCCTCAGCATTTCTGTATCCCTTGGGTAAATTCCTAGCAGTGCTATTGCTGGGTCATAAGGGAGTTCTATTGTTAGTTTCCTGAGGAACCTCCACACTGTTTTCCAGAGGGGCTGTACCAGTTTACATTCCCACCAACAGTGTAGGAGGGTGCCCGTTTCTCCACATCCTCGCCAGCATCTAGAGTTCTCTGATTTGCTCATTTTAGCCACTCTGACTGGCGTGAGGTGGTATCTCAGTGTGGTTTTGATTTGTATTTCCCTGATGAGGAGGGATGCTGAGCATCGTTTCATGTGTCTGTTGGCCATCTGGATGTCCTCTTTGGAGAAGTGTCTGTTCATGTCTTCTGCCCATTTCTTCACTGGGTTGTTTGTTTTTCGGGCGTGTAGTTTGGTGAGTTCCTTATAGATTCTGGATATTAACCCTTTATCTGATATGTCATTTGCAACTATCTTTTCCCATTCCGTTGGTTGCCTATTAATTTTCTGGGTTGTTTCCTTGGCTGTGCAGAAGCTTTTAATCTTGATGAGGTCCCAACAGTTTATTTTTGCTCTTGATTCCCTTGCTTTTGGGGATGTGTCAAGTAAGAAGTTGCTGCGGTGGAGGTCAAGGAGGTTGTTTCCTGCTTTCTCCTCTAGGGTGTTGATAGTTTCCTGTCTCACGTTCAGGTCCTTTATCCATTTTGAGTTGATTTTTGTGCATGGTGTGAGAAAATGATCTAGTTTCATTCTTCTGCATGTTGCTGTCCAGTTCTCCCAACACCATCTGTTAAAAAGGCTGTCTTTTTTCCATTGGATATTCTTTCCTGCTTTGTCAAAGATCAGTTGGCTGTATATTTTTGGGTCCACTTCTGAGTTCTCAATTCTGTTCCATTGGTCTATGTGTAAAGACACCTTTCTACGGTGAGGTAAATTCAAGGAAGGCTGGATTAAATGAACTTAATCTGGCCTATGTTTAACAGGAGGCCTGGGGGGCACCTGAGTGGCTTGGTCGATTAACCATCCAACTCTTTTTTAAAAAAAAATTTTTAATGTTTATTATTTGAGAGAGAGGGGGGAGGGAGAGAGAGAGAGAACACACAAGTGGGGAAGGGGCAGAGAGAGAGGGAGACACAGTATCTGAAGCAGGCTCCAGGTTCCAAGCTGTAGGAACAGAGCCCGATACGAGGCTTGAACTCACAAACTGTGAAATCATGACCTGAGCCAAAGTGGGATGCTTAACCACTGAGCCACCCCAGCATCCCATAGCATTCAGCTCTTGATGTCAGCTCAGGTTTCTCCTGCCCCTCTCCCCGGCTCATGCTCTCTCTCTCTCTAAAATAAATTAATAAATAAATAAAAAGTAAATAAGAAAAATAAAGGGAAGAGAAGCTTGTTAGAATCTTAAAAAATTTTTTTTAAATGTTTTATGTATTTCTGAGAGAGAGAGACAGTGTGAGCAGGGAAGGGTCAGAGAGAGAAGGAGACACAGAATCCCAAGCAGGCTCCAGGCTCTGAGCTAGCTGCCAGCACAGAGCCTGAAGCGGGTCTCAAACCTATGAACCGCGAGATCATGACCTGAGCTGAAGTCGGACGCTTAACCGACTGAGCCACCCAGGTGACCCAGAATCTTTAGTATCCAAATATACATCCTGATTTTCCCAAGGAAATATTTTGTTTGATCAATTTAAGAGATTAATGTTCTTCAGAAGTTTAAAAAATACATATATTAAACCCTCATAATTGCCCTTTCAGATAAGTCTTAATTCTGTTTTTACAGCTGAGGAAACTAAGATTTAGAGAAGTTGTTGGTTTTGTTAAGATCAAAGAACTATGAGGTGCAGTCTAGATGCAGACTCAGATCTGTTCTATATGAGAGCCATCATTTACTCTTCCTCTCCCTTGCTCCCTCCTTTCTTCTTTTTCCTTTCAGATTACATTTATCTGTTTATTTGATTATAAAATTAACATATATGTCCACTGAAGACTCTAGAAAACCAACAAAAGCATAATGAAGAAAATAAAAATTACTCATACCTACCCTCTTTGTGATAATATTAGAGTTTTAACATTTTAAATGTTTTAAACACGTGTAATTTAGACCTTATGTAGTATGGTATTTTTTTAAACAAAATCAAGATCCTACTTCATATATTTTTAAACCTATACTGTTAATTAATATAAGGTAATGAAATAATCTTCTCAAATTCAGTTTTAATGGCTGTAAATTATCCCATGTCAGACACAACAAATTTATTTAGTGTAGGTTGCAGCCAGTTTTTCACTATTAAAACTAGTACTGTTTTGAACAGCTTAGCACATTACATCTTTCTTGTCTGATTATTCCTTTGGAATTAACGTACAGTGCATTGGAGGAGGGAGCTTGCTCTGGCCAACGTAAACTCTTCTGTATTTATTTTTATTTCCTGACAATTTTATGAGTAAAACATGCTTTTATTGGTTAGTTCATTATACTTCTATTATGCCCTTTTGGCTGTCATTAAGCTTCCCTCCCATCAGTGGGACTTGTGTCCTGTGCAGTTTTTCCATGGGTGAGGATTATTTTGCTCCAGCTTTCTTGCTGGTTTTGCCTTATGATATGAATTAGGCAGATTGATAACTGAGGTGAGAAATACAATCTGCATATGACGATGAACAATCCACGTGGATATTAAACCTATAGCCATGGTTTCCTTAACTTCCTGTTTCAGTGTAGCAGCTTCAAACCGACAGTACACATAGCCGATGGCATTCACATGTTGGACACATCATATGGGTGCGTGATGGACTTTATACAATTCAAGACATGCTACATACTATTACACTCCTTTTCTCCTGCTCCGTAAGACATTTTGTAATGCAAATTAATGTGAGTAGTGTTATAACAAGACTCCTATTCTAGTTTGTATCAGAACAAATAAGTCACATCTTTCCTTAAGTATTATTAGTAAGACTTTACTTGCCATGTATTTGTAATAGTATATAATCTCTGCTTTAATAGAGAGTAAAATCAACAGTGCTTTAAACAGTATAGAAGTTTGTTTATTTCTCAAATTAAAATCTCAGCAGTTATGGTAGCATTCTGCTGAGAACTCTTCAGGGGCCCAGGCACCCTTCATCTCTTTGTGCTACCATTCTTAGAACTTGACGTCTTCCGTATGGTCCAAGATGATTCTCCTAACATCTGAATTCCAGCCAGCATGGAAGGTATAAAATGGCAGCGGAGGGCCCCATCATCACTATTAAGTACATGACCCCAAAGCTGTAAACTTTGCTTTTGCTCATGTTCGTATGAGCAGAACACAGACACGTGGCATCATACCTAGCTGCAGACTAGCATGGACAGTGTTTTAAACTAGGGAGGCTGTGAGTCTGGCTTAAAAGCAGGGGTTCTCTTACCATGAGAGAGAAGGGGGACAGTTAGACGTGCCCACCATGGCATTTCCTCATGAGTGTATTGCATCTGGGTACTTGATAACACTGGCTTGACAAGCTCAGCCCTCCCCCGCCCCCATCAGTGATTACTGTGGTAGCCAGTCTGCTCCCCCCTCACTCCAGGCTGGTTGACTTGCATTCCCAGTGGCCTGTCTCTAGGTCATTAACCACATCAGTGAGCTTAGCTGAAGACGGGAGACGTGGTTTGAGACTCACCTTGTTCAATATTTAAATTGCTCTTCTCTTCACAGTTTGACTTTTAATGGGAATTTAATTTGTGCTGGGATCCTGGCCTTAATGTGAATAAACCTAAATGTTTTTGC
Organism: Hyaena hyaena; assembly: GCF_003009895.1. NCBI lineage: Eukaryota > Metazoa > Chordata > Mammalia > Carnivora > Hyaenidae > Hyaena > Hyaena hyaena. The sequence goes on from NW_024081748.1 coordinate 94,530, forward strand.
AGAGGGCTGGCCTTGAATCTGATCATACCATCGTATGAAACTGAGGGAAATAGTTGTTGAACAGTCTTTTGTTATGACTGTTGTGATCCTGGGATGTTTGGGACCCATTTAGACAATGTGGAAAAAAGAGATCCAAATAAATGTACAACTCAAATTAATGTGTGTTTTCTAGGTGCAACATGACTCTTTGATTTACACTTAATTCGTGCAGTTTGGTAGTAGATCTGAATAACAAATGCTTCTGTATTCTAGAGCACAGCTCTGAAACTCAATGTACTCTGCAGCTTTGTGTGTGTGTGTGTGTGTGTGTGTGTGTGTGTGCTCTGTAGCCTCTTTTTTTTTTTTTTTTTTTTTACAAATAGTTTATTGTCAAATTAGTTTCTACATAACACTCAGTGCTCATCCCCAAAGTGCCCTCCTCCATGCCCATCCCCCCTCCCCCCCACATGTGCTCTGTAGCCTCTTAATCCTCAGGGAATGTAACCGGCTGATGAAGCTAACAGTAATTAGACTCCTCCCCCACCCACATCCTTTTGTCCTTTTGTCAATCTTCACTTACAGAAATATGGATCTTTCTCTGATGCGTCTAGGGGAATCCAGCTGTAGAAGAGCATTTTCCTACCTTTTACTGATTTCCTAATGCCCTTGCTGCTTTGTCTAGCTGGAGACCCTGATGACTTTTGACCTTTAGGCATAGGTCCTCTCAGTCACTGTAGAGATGAGCTCCAGTCCCGATCCATATCCTCGTTAGAAGGCATTTGTAATTAACCTATGTTTGTTCCCAGTTTCAGACCTTCTTGGAATCAGTTTCAGGGCATCATCTAAGCCGTGTATCTCAGTCTTCCATATGGACGCACCCTCCTCATTCCTGGTTTCCATTCCAGTTCCTGTCATGGGCTGAGCTTTGCCCTGCACCTTGGACTGCAGTTGAAAACTTACCAAAGCCCACCTCTGCCTATCTCTCTTTGCTCTGTGGTTACAGATGTGAGCTGTGTTTTGCTTAAACCCAGGCTTAACACCCTTCTCTTGAGCCGGGAGGATGCTACATGCCAGGCTTTACCCACCATATTGAACCCTTTGGTTCTCAGTGCTTATGTGGATAGAGGCCTCTTTGGGCTGTGACAACTGAGCTGTAGGCCACACTTTGGAGGGCCAGCACTCCTAGGCCCTGTCTAATCTTAGTTTGCCTCACTGTCCCTGATGAATGGTCATAGGTCTAGCTTGCCTTACAGCTGCCCTGAGTGAGACAAGATACATTATATTTTCAACCTGATCTGGTCTAAACTTCCAGAGTTCAGTCATTTTCCTCTAGTAATCTTTAATATCCTTTGATTAAGAAAACATCTCACATACTAGAACACTTTACTGTGTGAATGTGGTCAAAGATAACAAATCTCAAATGTATGTTTAATTTGAAGACATAGTCAATTGAAAATCATGTTTTCTTTTGTAGGGAAAAGGGGAATTTTTTAAAAAAAATGTAGCTTTAGGTATAAATTTAAAATTTTCTCATAATAGAATTAATTAAAATGTTAATTTGGCAAAATATGAACCCTGGAAATAACTACCTTAATGCTCATAGACTCACAAATTCTCATATCTCTAATGCACTTTTGTTCTAGTCACATGTATCCTGAGTGGCTTAGCACATCAGCTGTGGACTTACAGATCTGAGTTTTACCAGAAATGTTTTCATAATGGAAAATATTGAGAATTAAAAGAGAAGAAGTTAATATTTTCATACATAACCTTGGTCACTGTAGGGTGACCTTCTGTTTTTTTAAAGTATATTTTTATTTATTTTGAGAGAGCACGTATGTGAGTGAATGTGGGAGGGGCAGAGAGAGAGGGAGAGAGAATCCCAAGCAGGCTCTGTGCTGTCACTGCAGGCCCTGGCGTGCGGTTCTGTCTCATGAATGGGAGACTATTATCTGAATCAAAATCAAGAGTTCGATGCTTAACCGACTGAGCCACCCAGGAGCCCCAGTGACTTTCTTCTTTTAGACTCAGAGCTATATTTATGCCCAGCAGCATCAACTTGTAGTCAGCAAATATTTATTAAGCACTTACTATTTGAGGGCACTGTTGTAGGTGTTGGTGATCAGCAGTGAATAAAACAAAGCCTTTGCTCTCATGTAGGATTCCTGTGGTGAGGAGATTATACGGTTAGTTTGGGGGATCAGCAAATGGGGAACCAGGCGCTGTGTACTTCTTTTCTACCTGTCTTCTAACCAGGGACTTTGGACGGGATATGGTACAATAAGAACCTCTTTCTGTGTTGGCTTGTTTCACTTAGTGTAATGTCCTCCAGGTCTATCTGTGATGTCACAAGTTGCAGAATTTCCTCATGAAAGTTGTTTTTTGGTCTTTTTTGTATTTGAGTGTAGTTGACAATGTTACCTTAGTTTCAGGTGTACAACACAGCAGTTCCACTTCTGTGTATATTATGCTGTGCTCACCACACGTGTAGTGCCATCTGTCACCATAAAACGCTGTTACAATATCACTGACTGTATTCCCTATGCTGTGCCTTTTATTCCTGTGACTTATTTAGTCCATAATGGGAAGCCCGTACCCCCCACTTTTCTTCACCCTTTTGCCCATCCTTCACCCTTCTCCCTTTTGGCCACTCTCAGTTTGTTCTCTGTATTTACATTATTTGTTCTCTGCTTTTCGTTTGCTTTTTTTTTTTTTTTTTTACAAATAGTTTATTGTTAAGTTGGTTTCCATATAACACCCGGTGCTCATCCCCACAAGTGCCCTCCTCCATGCCCGTCACCCCTCCTCCCCCCCACACCCATCAGTCCTCAGTTTGTTCTCAGCATTGCTTTTCATTTGCTTATTCATTTGTTTTGTTTTTCAGATTCCACATATGAGTGAGAATTTCCTTATTTTTTTAACGGCTGAATAATATAAATACTGTATGGTCTTCCTTGTTTGTGGAATCTCAAATAGTCAAACTCCTAGAAGCAGAGTAGTTCCAGGGGTTGAGGTGAGAGGGAAATGGGGAGATGTTGGTCAGAGGGTACACAGTTTCTGTTATGCAAGATACATAAGTTCTGGAGACCGACTACACAGCATAGTGCCTATAGCTCACTACTGCGTTGTATACTTCAACTTTTCTGAAGGGGTAGAGCTTATGTTAAATGTTCTTACCACAAAAAGATAATAAAAGCAGTGGCAGGAAACTTTGAAGGTGATGGATATGTCTCTGTGGCCTTGGCTGCGGTGATGGTTTCATGGGTGTGTACTTGTTTCCACGCTCCATGTGAAATCCGTACTCTTGTGTGTCAGTCAGACCTCAGTAAAGTGTTTTTTCAAGAATGTCTCATTCTGGGTTTCCCCAGAAGCAGACCTCAAGGGAAAGATTCAAATAGGTTTTTCTGGAGTTGTGGAAAACAGTGGTAGGGGTTAGGAAAGAGACAGGGAAGAGAAGGCAGCCAAAAAAGCCACTACTCTGAGTGATTGGTGCTTAATCTCATGAGAAAACTCTTGGACACAGAGCCTCCCTGCTGAGGGGCAAGGGAACTGGGATGTAGTCATTGGTCCGGGACCTCTGGGAGTTGGGCTGATGCTGAGTCTGGCCTGCTGTGTGAGCAGCAACGTGGACTTTGGTGGTCTGAAAAAGCCCTTAGGTACAGGCATACAGGTTCTGGAACTTGGCAGACAGGGTGGCATTTGGTCAGTTGGTAAGGACTGAGGTTCTCGAGAGGGGTGTGGGCTGGACTGCACGGATGTTGAGGGGCCTTTCCATAGTAGGGTGAAAGCGCTCCTGCTGTTTCAGAGATGAAGATGATGCCTAGAAAAGACAAACTAAAATAATCCTAAGTCTTTGTTATAGGTGTAGTCAGATAGAAAGACATGGCATGGATGGGGTAGTTTTACCAGAATTTTCTCACGCTGTAGGTAAACATAAGCTTGCTAGGAGGTGGCACCTTCCTGGGGAGACACTAGATGGTGCTGTTCTCTAAGTAGAAATCTACTAGATTTTTGGATGCTGATCTGTTATTACAGCTTAGCAACCAATTTTAAATCAGTTAGGCTTCAATCAATCAAAAAGTATTTACTGAACACCCATTAAGTACCAGAGTTGGGTCTGAAATAGAAAGGAAAGTAGTATTCAGAAGAGAAAGACAGCAAAGCACGAAACTGAGCCAGCAGCTTTCCAATTGAAATCAGCCTGGGTTTTTCCTTTCTTTAGAAAACCTTTAGAGAATGTATGTAGCACAAGAATTTTATTTCACCGTGCAAGAACTTTATATCAATGGAATGATATTTAGTATCAGTTTTTGACGATATTATTTCTTGAATAGTACATATTCAGTTGCTGATAGACTATATTTGCATTTTGACTTTATCATGAAATTAAAAATGATGTTTTCTGTAAAATACTATTTTATTTTATTTTTATTTTTTTAAAGGTTTTATTTATTTCTAGGAGAGAGAGAGAGAGAGAGACAGCATGAGCAGGGGAGGGCCAGAGAGAGAGGGAGTCACAGACTGAAACAGGCTCCAGGCTCTGAGCTGGCAGTCAGCACAGAGCCCGACGCAGGGCTCAAACCCACGAACTGCGAGATCATGACCTAAGCGAAAGTCGGACGCTCAACCGACTAAGCCACCCAGGCGCCCCTGTAAAATACTATTTTAATATCCTTCTCAAATGGACCTCTTCTGTGAACCTTTCCCTATAAATGCCACTAGTTTTAATTACTCCAAACTTCTCTTATTACCCTGAGTAACTCCAGGGAGTCTTTAGCTCCTTCAACTTCCTTGTGCATCACAGGCACCTGGGGATCTGGTCAAAAAGCAGAGTCGGAGTAAGTGGTCTGGGGTACAGCCCGATATTTTGAATTTTAATAATCTTCCAGATGCTGCTGCTACTGCTGCTGCACAGAGCAAACTCTGGAGTGGATTTTTTTACTTGTACATACGGTCATTGTATGAGATTTGCCACAGTTAGAAATGTATTTTCATTTCCTGTAGAAGTTCCTTCTTCCTTTGTGTCTCTCTCCCTTCATCTTCAACCTGCTTTACCTCTGTCCCCATCATGTTCTTATAGTTGACTCTCCGTCGCATGCAGCAGTGACTCAGTAGCACTCAGTGACTGGGAAACCCTTTCCTCCTAAAATGGGAGTGTTGTGTAGTTCTCATTTGTCCTCCAGAGCCTTATTCCTTTTGTTTACCCTGCTCTCGGCCCTGAGATCTGGCCCATATGTTCTCTCTCTTGTCCTCTGGCTTCCAGGAAGGTTCAGGCTGTGGTGGGCCCAGCGGAAAGTCAGAGAGACCAGATATTTATCTCCTGGCTCCCTTGCTGCAAGGTCACCTTGGGCTGGCCGAGAATTTCTCCTTCTGTTTTACAACTCTTCCCTTTTGGGTTCTGAAAACTGCTTTCTTTCCTCCTCTCTTTGGACCTAGGGATAGTAACTGCCCCTATAGTATTGGCCCTGGGCTTCTTGTGGTTCCTTTATATCTTACCCACACATTTTTAAAAAAGTTCCTTTCTAAATACACCCTACTCCGATTAACGTAATTGAAGTGTACCAACCCAGTGGGACCCTGACATAAACCACTGATTTTGGAAATATATTGATGGAGCTGTAGGAGGACCTAAAGTCACAGAACTTGAGCCAAATAGAAAAGGCTGGAATTTGACAAATATTTAATTGCTTTACAGTTTCAGGGACATGTCCGTATTGTATGATATTATCACTCTTTTGGGGCAATGCATGAAATTTGGCTTAGGCTTTCCATTATCTCGGTGATATTTAAAATATTCAGACAAATTCTTTTGTTTCTTGAGCCAACAAGGGTCAGAGTCTAAGTTAGATACAGTGGAGCAAGGGCTTCCTAGCTTGTTAGAGATCTCCTAGCCTGCTGGGCTCTGTCCTCATTGCAAATGATGATGATAGACAACAGAAATGATAAATTTAACTTAGTCTGAAGAACAATAGTGGTAATTTTCTCTTTGTGACTTACCTTCTGGCCGAACAAATGAACCTTGTTATTCTCTCATCTGAGTCCATTTGATATCTGTGCATATTGCACGTGAGTAGTCACTAAAAAAAAAAAAGCTTTCTTGTGGTCTGACTGCAGGAAATCTCATTTTTAGTGAAATGTATCCATTGCCATATTTCATTTGCACCTTTTAAGTTGTCAAAGAATGACCAATCTTGAATTTGACCTGGTATATTCTGGGGTGATAAAGTTTTTAGTTCTCTTAAATGTGGCAGGGATTTTCTTCTTGGCTGTATTCACTCCTTCTCCATTAGGCTCTAACACTTGAGGCTGCAAATTCATTCTTCTCCGAAATAAATGGTCACGGTGTTTACCAGAATTTTGTTACTATGGCAGAGACCTCATCATTGGGATTTTTTTTAATGGGGAAATTTCATGGCCTGTTTTCAAGGTTATTAGAGCACCAGATATGTAACAAAGTTTTATTTTTCTTTTATAGTTATTGTCACTGTAGCTGCCAACATAGAAGTTTCTGTTGCTCAAATGATCATGGCTAGCAGGAACTTTTTCATTTGAGACAATTAGGAAATCTAGTTTGGAATGTTTAGAAAAATAAACAACCATTGATGGCTCACTAATTGATTTCTTCTCCACTTTAATCATTCATCCATTCACCATCTGGTGATTGAGAACAATTGCTAAGTGTATAGATAGGAACAATAAATAATCTGTTTCTTCACAGAGCTCATCTCTTAGATGAGTAGCATCTATATAATTATCATTTGTTTTACAATGATAAGTATATCAGGTACGTGACATAGAGAAAGGAGGGTCTAACGTGACTATGGGGGGAGGGGTTGGTTGGGAGAGCTTCATAGAGTAGATGACATTGGAGTAGGATTTTGAAGGTTGAGTGAGGGATAAAGAGGTGCAAGTAGGTAGAAGCAATGTATAAAAAGTCTTAACACCTCCTGCCTAAGGAAGGTGGTTTTTATCCCGTAGGTTTTTGCTTGTAGAGGCAATGAAAACCTCTAAAGAATTTTACCTAGGGAAGAGATATGATCACGTTTGGGTTTTGTAAACACCTTTTTTGGCAGGGATATACGGGATACCCTGAACAGGAGGGTGGGGGAGTGTTTATGAGCCTGGAGGTAGGCAAAGTAACTAGTTGCTACGGAAAGAGCCCACACATGAGCTAAAAACAGCCTGAACTAAGGCTATAGTAGTGGGAATAAAGAGAAAGAGGCAGATTCAAGAGATAATTAGGAGGTAGAATTGGCAAGACTTAATGTCTGAGAAATTAAGATATGGCTAAGATATGGAGTATGCAAAACAGAACATGTTGGGAAAATGGATTGCCGGGGGAGGATGAGTTTACTTTTAGATTGTTTCAGGTTGTGGCACTCCCCACAGATAGACTAATAGATAACCCTGGAGTTTGGGAGTAGAGACACGTGTGGAAATTAGAGAGTAGTTAAAACCAGAGGGGTATATGGGATATTTGAGGAGTTGAGTGCAGAGGTGAGCCATCCATACTGTTTTTCTCTCTCCATACCTTTTTTTTTTTTATGTGCAGCATTCTTGTCTAATGTTGTTAATTACAGGATTGTTTCCGTCAGGATGGGAAATGGAGGCATGCGTTCTAAGCTAGAAATCACTACAAGAGGTTATTGAGAAGTGGTTAATGAGTGTAGGTAAGGAACCAAGAGAAGGTGAAGTCCTGACATTCAAGGAAAGAAAGAGTTTTAAGAAAGCAAAACTCAGTTGCTTAATGGGATAGGTCAATTTAATTTTTTTATGTTTTATTTATTTCTGAGAGAGAGCGAGCGAGCGAGTGAGCATGAACAGGGGAGGATCAGAGAGAGAGAGGGAGATACAGAATCTGAAACAGGCTCCAGGCTCTGAGCTGGCTGTCAGCACAGAGCCCGACTTGGGGCTCGAACACACGAACCATGAGATCATGACCTGAGCCGAAGTCAGACGCTTAACCGACTGAGCCACCCAGGTGCTCCAGGTCAATTTAAATTTTTAAAAAGATAGAGAAGATTTTCGGGGCGCCTGGGTGGCTCAGTCGGTTAAGCGTCCGACTTTTGCTTAGGTCATGATCTCGCGGTTCGTGGGTTCAAGCCCCGCGTCCTGCTCTGTGCTGACTGCCAGCTCAGAGCCTGGAGCTTGTTTCAGTCTGTGACTCCCTCTCTCTCTGACCCTCCCCTGCTCACGCTGTCTCTCTCTCTCCTAGAAATAAATAAAACATTTAAAAAAAAAATAAAAAGATAGAGAAGATTTTTAATTGTTAAAAGCATGTGCAATGATAATCATACTCAAGGAGAGGTCTCCTTTTAGTATGTCACATGGGTGACTCTGAAGTCAGAAATGATTGAGAGAGACCCCTAGGCATGTGAAATGGTTGTCATGGATTGCTTTGCTAAAACTGTATGTCTTTGGTAAGCTTAGCTTCACTTCATTTTGAGCCATCTTTGTTATTTTTAATGCCAGCAAGAAGTACTTTGAACATGTATTTAAAATTATTTTCTTTAGAATTTGCCCAATCATTGTTTCTTCTATTCTATATTTTTTCCCCCCTCTGGTAAAATCCAGGATGAAAAGCCTGCTTTCCTAGAAATGGAATGATATAGTCAGACTGCTTAGAGTTATGTTAGAATTCAGGGTCCAAACATGGATATAATAGTTTAGGTCCTTGCATCTACCCTGTGACTAACATTTGGTGGATCCAGTTTGCAAAACCTGCTCTGTGAGAGCCTGAGAGTGCAACATCCAGGTTCCCTGCTGCTCCTACTTTTGCTGCTGTTAATCAGATGTATTACGTTCTGTAGCATTGGGGATGTCAAGCTATGCTGTACTTGCATCAGCAGAGAGAATAAAAGGAGTTAGGGCATCTGTAAGGAGCTTCACAAAAATGCTGTAGGAAACATGTGCTTGTGCATATATATACCTATGTTTGTGTCTGGTTCAGTCCTCTGAAGCCAGGCTGGGAAGATGAGGCCCCTTCTCTTGGATGCTTGTGTGGGGAGGTTCTGGGACTCTGCCTGAGGTTCTGTCACTGAGCTGTACACCCAGCTGGGTGAGGTTTGGGAGGGTTTGGGTATTAAAGGAGGAAGACCATGACTTCAAAAGGAAATGGAATTGGAAGGGAAGAGCTGAAAACAACCTCCAAAAACAATGAATACCCAAATCTGGATAGTAATTGTTGAAATGAGACTCAGATTGTCTCTAATCGGAACTAATGTCTACCTCCTCGAAGTAGGCAATGGCTGGGTGGTTAAAAGCCCACTAAGAAACTACATCCCACTAAGAAAGTTAGGTTTTTATCTGGAAGGCAGTGGGAAGCCGTCTGCTATCTCAGATCTTTGGTTTAAATATGGCACAGGATATCCTAAGATTTCTATGCACTCCTTCTAAATGAATGGTTTTCATTCAGGTTTATTGAGATATAATTTATATAAATAAAACTCACTCTTTTTAGTGCATAATGCTGTATGTGTTGACAAATACACAATCATGTAACGACCACCACAAGCTATAGAATAGTTACATCATCCACCAGATTCCCTTATGGCCATTTGTAGCCAACTCTTCCCTCCACCCCAGCCTCTGGCAACCACTGGTCTGTTTTCTGTCCCTGTAGTTTTGCCATTTTGGCACAGCCATTATGGAAAACAGTTTGGCAGTTTCTTCTAAAGTTAAATATACACTTACCATATGACTCAGCAATCGCACTCTTAAGTGTTTACCCTGGAGAATCAAAACTTATGTTAACATAAGACTTGTATGTGAATGTTTGTAGCAGCAGTACTCATAATTGCCCCAAACTGAAAACAGTTCAAATGCCCTTCAGTAGGGGAATGGATAAACAAACTGGTACATCCATAAAATGGAATACTACTCAGCAATCAAAACCAGCTAGTCACGGATACAGGCACAACATGAATGAATCTCAGATGCATTATGTGAAGTGAAAGAAGGCCTCAAAAGGTTACATGCCGTGCGATCTATAGTGGCCGTACCATTTTGCATTCCCAGCAGCAATGGACGAGAATTCTATTTGCTCTACAACCTTGCCAGCACTTGGTAGAGTTAGTTTTCTTCATTTTAACCATTGTAGTGATTTGTAATATTTTCTCGTTGTGGTTTGGATTTGCATTTTCCTAATGACTACTGATGTTGAACATCTTTTCGTGTTTATTCACTGTTCATATACCTTTTTTGTAAAGTATTTTTAGATCATTTGTCTATTTTTTAATTGGTTTTTTTTTTGATGAGTTTTGACTGTTCTTCATATATTCTGGAGACAAGTTCTATATCATATATTTTCTCCCATTCTGTGGTCTGTCAGTTCATTACTTTTGTGTTTTGGGAAGAGCAAAAGTTTTTAATTTTGATGAAGTGCAATTTGTTAATTATTTTTCTTTCAGATAACCTGATTTTGGTATTATGTATAAGAACTCTTTGCCTAACTCAAGGCCACAAAGATTTTCTCCTGTATTTTCTTTTAGAAGATTTATGGTTTTAGGTTTTACATTTAGTTTTATAATCCATTGTGAGCTAATTTTTGAATATGATGTGAAGTATGAAATAAAATTCTTTCCTGCTTTCTTGACTTTTTCCTTCCTTCTCCTCTTCCTCGTCCTTCTCCTCCTTTTTCTTCTTTACATGTGGATGCCCAGATGTGCCAGCAACCTTTGTTGAATACACTATTCTTCCTCTAATGAATTGTGTTTGTACTTTTGTTGCAGATCAGTTGCGTGTGTGTATGTGGGGTCTGTTTCTGGCTTCTCTTCTGTTCCATTGATCTACATGCTTATCCTTGTGCCAGTAGCCTACTGTGTTGATTACTAACAGTAAATTAGTTCATCAGGTAGTGTGACTCCTTCATCAAACTATTTTGGCTATTCTTAACCTGATTATATCTAAAGAGCTCAGACTTCCAAATCAAGTCACATTAACAGGTTCTAGATAGACATGAAGTTTAGGGGAACAGTATGTAACCATATATATGTGTATATGTATATAATATATGTGGCTATTAAAAAACAGACTATATATCCTCAGTGCATATATGCAAGCATTAAAAAGGATATATCTATATCCTTCTGAACCATGCTTTTTAATGGTTAAAAAACCACATTTTCCTCCATGAGTTAACTGAGTTATTTTTCTAATTTTAATCATCTAGGCTATTGTTAATTAATTTCTATTTTAACTAACATCACAGTAAATATTCTTATATATAAGTCTTTGTATGCATCTCCAAAATTTTTTTTGCCACAAATTCCTAGTTGTGGAATTGGGGATTGATTCTTTTACTTTTAACCTAATCTTTTATAAGATACTTCGTGTAAAAGCATTTTGTCAAAGGGACTTCAGACAGCTTCCTGTGCCAAGGCCGGGAAGTCATCCTTTGTGTTTGAAGTAAAAAAAAATGTTCCGAACCTCAGACGGAAGTGGCTCTGCTGAAACGAACAAACACACATACAAGTACACAAATACCTTTCTGCATCTTTGACAAACACCTCACAGTCTCACTGTAGGTCTCTTACATGGTTATGCTTAAAACTTATGTGAGGAAAAGTAATCAAAATCACATTTCATTATATTATGAAATATTGGTCAGCCACAAACAGTTCAGTGAGATATGTGCTGTTTCTTCCCCCAGTATGGACCTCTTGCCGACGCAGAGAAGGCCTTTGTGGGTTCATTGTTTGGCGCATTGTCAGAATATGATTTGGCTCGTATAGAATTGTGGTACCCACCCATGGGGTGTTGCTGATGCTTATGGAGTAGCAGCTCCTGGCTGAAATGGAGTCATTGTGAAGGGCCATGCTTTGTCATTTATTTGGAAGGAAATGTTGTTGCTATTGGAATTCCTCCTGTGCAGCTTGGGAGAAATACATGGGAAGTGCCTGTAACTTACTCCGATGTCAGGCTAACCTTTTGGCTTAGTTTGCATGGAACAGTCATTTTGAATAAGCCAGTTTAGTTACCTGAGTGCAATTTCTCTTAAAGTGTAAGAAAAACTCGCCAACTTTTATACTAGTTTCTGAGCCTTTGGCACGAATAAAACTTTCTGGTGGTTCTCTTGTTTGGGAGAAATGATTTCTTTAAAATCTAATGACTAAATTATGGGAAAGTCATAATGTGGTGTCACTCTTGCTCCCAATGGCACTGTTTTCTTTTAAAGCCAAATGTCATGACCATAATTACTTTTAAAACATTGCTGGCTGGGGCTGGAAAAATTACATTGTCTCTATGGAGCTTCCATTGATTTTATCCATCTCCTTTTAACATTTATAGACAAGCAATGGCCTGAAGCAAATATGGTTAAATATATCCTGTGCACAAGTTTTGGTGTCAGGGTTATTCTGGCCCTTATAAATCAAATTGGAAAGTTTCTTCTTTTTAGGTTTTCTGAAAGATTTTATATTGGATTGCCATAATTCTTTCTTAAATGTTTGATAGGATTTACAGATAAAGCCAAACTAGCATTCAGTTTTCTTTGTAGGAAAGTTTATAATTTCTTTATTTAAAAAAAATTTGTTTTAGATGTTTTTTATTTATTTCTGAGAGAGAAAGAGAGAGTGTGAGCAGGCGAGGATCAGAGAGAGAGGGAGACACAGAATCTGAAGCAGCCTCCAGGCTCTGAGATATCTGTCAGCACAGAGCCCGATGCGGGGCTCGAACCCATGAACTGTGAGATCATGACTTGAGCCGAAGTTGGATGCCTAACTGAACCACTCAGGCACCCCTATAATTTCTTTAAAAGACATAAAGCTATTCAGATTTTTAAAATAAACTATAAATTTGATTATTTTGTTTTTCAGAGAGTTTGTTCATCTGTGTTGTCAATTTTATTGGTATTAAGTTGTTCAAATATTTCCTTATTATCTTTATTTGTGGTACCTCTAGAATTTGTGGTAATATTCTTACTTTATTCCTGATATTGGTAATTTATATTTTCTCTTTTTTTCTTCATCAGCCCAGCTAGAAGTTTATCAGTTTTGTTAATCATTTAGAGAGCCATTTTTTAGCCTTTGTTTTTCTGTGTTTTAAATTTCATTGATTTCCTTTTGTATTTTTATTAGCTTCTGTCCTTAACTTAAATTGGGTTTTGTTTGCTCCTTTTAAATTCTAGCTTTTTAAGGTGGAAGCTTTTTTCCCCCCTAATATAAGCATTTTAAAGGTATAAGTTTCCCTCTAAATACTGCTTTAGATAAAACCTACAAATTTGGGGCAGCTGGGGGGCTCGGTCAGTTGAGCACCTGACTCTTCTTTTCGGCTCAGGTTATGATCCCAGGGTGGTGGGATTGAGCCCTGCCTCAGACTCTGTGCTGAGTAAGGAGTCTTCTTGAGATTCTCTCTCTCTCCTTCCCTCTGTCCCTTCCCTCTCCCCCTGCCCAACTCACGCACACTCTCTGTCTCTTAAAACAAAACAAAACCCTACAATTTTGAAATAGTGTATTTTCATTCCATAGTTCAAAATATTTTCTCTTTTTTTGTGATGTCTTCTTTGACCCATCACTTCTTTAGAAAATATGGCTTAATTTCCAAATTTTTGCAGATTCTCTAGTATTTCGTTGTTACGACTTTTAAATGAAGTCTTTTGTGGTCAGAAAATAAATTGAATTCTGTCTTTTGAAATGTACTGAGACTTGCTTTATAGCTCAGTGTATCTTGGTGAATGTTACCTGTGCACTTAAAAAGAATTGTTTTTGTACATTTGTTGGGTGCAGTGTTCTGTAAATGTTAATTAGATCAAGTTGGTTGAAGTATTGTTCAAGTCTTCTATGCCTTTACTTATTTTTTTCTTCATTCTGTTACCAAGGTGGTGAGAGAAAGAAAGAGAGATGGAGAGAGAGAGAGGGAGGAGCAGTGGGGAAGGGGAGAGGGAAGGAGGGAGGTACTAAAATGGCAGCTGTGATTGTGGGGTTGTGTATTTCTCCTTTTAGTTTGGCCAGTTTTTGCTTCATGCATTTTAAATCTCTGTTATTAGGTGTGTACCTATTTAAAATGTTATCTTCTTGATGTGGTTTATCTATACCATGGAATACTACATGGCAATGAGAAACAACGAAATCTGGCCATGTGTAGCAACATGGATGGACCTTGAGGGTGTTATGCTGAGCGAAATAAGTCAGGCAGAGAAGGACAAATATCATATGTGTGCACATATAGGAGGATTAGGAGGAACTTGACGGAGGAACAAGCGGGAGAAGAAGGGCGGAAATGGTGGGGGAAAGGGAGAGAGGCAAACCATGAGAGACTCTTGAATGCTGAGAAACAAACTGAGGACTGATGGGTGTGGGGGGGGAGGGGGGAGATGGGCATGGAGGAGGACACTTGTGGGGATGAGCACTGGGTGTTATGTGGAAACTAATTTGACAATAAACTATTTGTAAAAAATAAAAATAAAAAAATAAAATGGTATCTTCTTGATGAATGTCTTCTTGATCAATATGAAATGGACCTTTTTAGCAAAATTCCTTGTTTTGAGATCCACTTTGATTTTAATATAGCTTAGTGTTTGTGTAGTATGTCTTTTTCTATCCCTTTACTTTTATACTATTTGTGTCTTTATATTTAAAGGTATATCTTTTAAATATCAGATAGTTGGATCTTGCTTTTTTTTTTTTAAAACTTCTAGTCTGACAGCCTCTGTCCTTTAATTAGAGTGAGTCATTCATTTTTATCTAGTGTGTTTTTATTTTTATTACTTTCTAATGTATTTTTTTTTAAAATGGTTGGCTTTAATTTTACTATCTTGATGTTTGTCAGGGTAAAGCCCTGATTTGTAGCATTTGCTGTTTTCTGTTATGTAAATATGCCCCCTACGGACCATTTCAAGCTATCAACATGACGGCAGTGAAAAAAATAGAAAGAGATGCACATTTGGTTTTCAAGAGTTGGTACAAACTGGCTTCAATACAGTGATACATGGAATTTAGTGGGGGAACATAAGTGTGTCCACAAATACCCCATAAAACATGATAAAATAGAATGTGTTAGAAGAAATGAGTAAAAGTTATGAAAATGTAAAGGAAGATACTCCTTTTTCCTGGATGTTTTAATGTGTTTGCACATGGGTGGATTCTCTGGCTGATCTTCAACTTGCTGAGGAGCGCTGGTGTTTTAGGTCACCCTCAACGAAGGCAGATGGCCAGTTTATATAGAGTGATCCAGCCCGGGTTCTGTAAGGCAGCGGCATTTGAGCAGAGACCTGACGAAGTGAGGGAGCAGGTCAGATGAGTGTCTGCAGGAAGAGCATTTAAAGAAGTGGGAATAGAGCGTTTGGAAATAGGTTTTCAATAACTATTACTGGGGATATTCCTGGACATTTGAATTTGGCAATTCAAAATGGCATAAATAATAAGAAAATGTATTATCACACATTTTAAGGAGCTCAATAGGTGCTCAGGGTCGAATGATTCACTGGCTCGGCAATGTCATCGGGGACCCAACTTTTCCATCTTGCTGCTCTTGCAGCTGCAGCCGCTGGCTCTTCCCTTCGGCTCACTGTCCTGATGGTATCAGGATGACTGCCTCGATTTCCAGGATCACATGCAGACACAGTAATACCCAGGAGAAGAGAGACTCTTTATCACTTGGTTTTGGACTGTGTAAAGTTCAATTGCTCATAAAAGTAGAAAGAATAAAATTAAGGGTATTGGCCATCCATCACATAGATGTAATCATTGTTAACATTTTGACTTATCTGCTTCATCTATTTTTTTGATAAATAATTTTAAATTATTGGTATCATGAAATTTCTTTTTAATGCATCTATGAAAAACAAGGATGTTTCCCTAACTAATCACCATATTATTATCATACCTAAAATTTAATAATTATTCCTTAATAGCATCTACTATCCCATATTCAATTTCACACTTTTCCCCAAAATGTATTTTACAGCTGCTTTGTTCAAACCAAAATCCAGTCCGGGGTCATTCTTTATATATTATTGTTATATATCTTAAATCTTTTTTTTTTTTTTTTTAATTTGAGAGAGAACGAGTATGTGCGCGTTAGTAGTAGGGAGAGGCAGGGGGGTAAAAGGGAGAATCTTAAGTAGGCTCCACACTCAGTGAGGAGCCTGATGTGGGGTTCAATCCCATGACTTTAGGATCATCTCCTGAGCCGAAATCAAGATTTGGACACTTGACCAACTGAGCCACCCAGGCACCCTTCTTTTTTTTCTTCCTTTCATAGTTTATTGTCAAGTTGGTTTCCATATAACACCCAGTGCTCATCCCAACAAGTGCCCTCCCCCCAACAAGTGCCCTCCCCTATGCCCATCACCCCTCTTCCCCTCTCCCCCACCCCTATCAGCCCTTCGTTTGTTCTCAGCATTCAAGAGTCTCTCATGGTTTGCCTCTCTCCCTTTCCCTAACTATTTTCCCCTTCTCCTCCCCCATGGTCCTCTGTTAAGTTCCTCCTAATCCTCCTATACATGCAAACATATGGTATGTGTCCTCTGCCTGACTTATTTCGCTCAGCCTAACACCCTCAAGTTCCATCCATGTTGCTACACATGGCCAGATTTCACTCTTTCTCACTGCCATTTAGTATTCCATTGTATAGATAAACCACATCTTCTTCATCTATTTGTCAGTTGATGGACATTTAGGCTGTTTCCATGGTTTGGCTGTTGTTGAGAGTGCTGCTGTGAACGTTGGGGTCCATGTGCCCCTATGCATCTGCACTCCTGTATCCCTTGGGTAAATTCCTAGCAGTGCTATTGCTGGGTCACAGGGGAGTTCTAGTGTTAATTTTTTGAGGAACCTCCACACTGTTTTCCAGAGGGGCTGCACCAGTTTACATTCCTGCCAACAGTGTAGGAGGGTCAGGCACCCCTCTTAAATTTCTTTTAGTCATGATTCTACAACATTACCTCCCTTCATTTTTTCCTATAAAATTGAAATGTGGAAGGGCTCAGGTATGTTGTCCTGCAGAATGACTTAAATCCAGATTTTGTTT
Organism: Hyaena hyaena; assembly: GCF_003009895.1. Taxonomy (NCBI): domain Eukaryota; kingdom Metazoa; phylum Chordata; class Mammalia; order Carnivora; family Hyaenidae; genus Hyaena; species Hyaena hyaena. Next base: position 111,477 of record NW_024081748.1, read on the forward strand.
GATTGTCTCTTTGAAGTGTTTTTCTGTCCTCCATATTTTATGTAAACTCTATGTTAGATCTAAAGAGTTATATAGATTCATGAGTGCCTGAGTGGCTCAGTCAGTTAAGCGTTCAACTCTGAATTTCAGCTCAGGTCATGATCTCATGGTCCTTGGGTTTGAGCTCCATGTCGGGCTCTGTGCTGATAGTACAGAGCCTGCTTGAAAGTCTCTCTCTCTCTCATCAAAACCACACTGAGATACCACCTCACACCAGTCAGAGTGGCTAAAATGAGCAAATCAGAGAACTCGAGATGCTGGCGAGGATGTGGAGAAACGGGCACCCTCCTACACTGTTGGTGGGAATGTAAACTGGTACAGCCCCTCTGGAACACAGTGTGGAGGTTCCTCAGGAAACTCACAATAGAACTCCCCTATGGCCCAGCAATAGCACTGCTAGGAATTCACCCAAGGGATACAGAAATGCTGATGCATAGGAGCACATGTACCCCAATGTTCATAGCAGCACTCTCCACAATAGCTAAAACATGGAAAGAGCCTAAGTGTCCATCAACAGATGAATGGATCAAGAAGATGTGGTTTATTTATACTATGGAATACTACATGACAATGAGAAACAATGAAATCTGGCCATGTGTAGCAACATAGATGGACCTTGAGGGTGTTATGCTGAGCGAAATAAGTCAGGCAGAGAAGGACAAATATCATATGTTTGCACATATAGGAGGATTAGGAGGAACTTAACAGAGGACCAAGGGGGAGAAGAAGGGCGGAAATGGTGGGGGAAAGGGAGAGAGGCAAACCATGAGAGACTCTTGAATGCTGACAAAAACTGAGGACTGACGGATGTGGGGGGGAGGAGGGATTGGCATGGAGGAGGACACTTGTGGATATGAGCACTGAGTGTTATGTGGAAACTAATTTGACAATAAACTATTTGTAAAAAAAAAAGAAAAAAAAAAGAAAGTCTCTCTCTGTCTCTCTCTCTCCCCCCCCCTCTCCCCCTCCCTCCTTCCTTCCATCCCTTGCTCTCTCTCAAAAGAAATAAACTTAAGAAAAGAGTTGTATAGTTTCATATTAAACATTTTTAGAGGAAATATTTAATAGGTGATATGTACTTACTGCATCATATTAAGAATCATTTAATATCTGATTGCCCCATTCTCAGTCATGCTAATACAAGAGGATTTCAGCCTGATCTCTCTAGTATAAAATAACATTTTGTAATACATTTCCCTTGCAAATGGCTTTGGCTTCCAGTAGAGATAGTTACCTGAATCAGTTGTTTTACTGGTGTTTATAAAATGGTATTTATTCACTGGCACTCTAATGGAAAGAGAAAAGTCAACTAGGATTATTTATTATTCGGTTACCCTAAAGTACTAGAGAGGCAAGATAAATAGTTGACTCTTAACTTTTAATTACCAATTTTCAACATACGGTTTTGGTGTAATGGTGACAGTTGTGTTTGTTTTAAGTTTCGTTTTTAAAAATAGTATTTCAAGCTCCTGGATATTTATCTATTCAAAAGGTTTCAATCAATTATATTTTCTGCCCCAGATCTGAAATGAGTAATTTCTTCAAGGAGCCCTACTTACTGTGCTTCTCATTAAGAAAGAAGAAACTGTTTTTCTAAGCCTCATAGCATGCTTTCTCTCTCATTTCGTTGGTCAGAACCGCCGTACATGCCTGTTAGGAAAACACTCCCTGGGTAGAGGAATGGGATTCCTGTGTTTGATCTAGTGAAGCACGTGACCACATAGAGGAGGATGTTAGAGGTTCTGTCAGAAAGTTTAAAGTCAGGGCAGACAAAGTAGAGTAAATGATTGCTGGGTAACAAATCCAGTGTCTCCTACACTAATCCAAGTCATAAATTGCATGTTTATCAGTCTATGTTAGGCACTATCTCTGGCAAAATAATGGCTCCCAGTAATTTATACATGTCTGCTCAGTCAGGAGGTGACTTCACATGTTTTCTTGGTAAGAAATAGGAACGAATGGACTTAGGGAATATTCCATCAAGTTTTATAGCTGTTTGTCAATGTATTTCAGTCTGTATAACCATGATAAGTTAATAGAATCAGGGCATTCTCTTGCTGGAAATATTTCTAATAAACAGAAATTTTACTGTGTTACCTTTTGGGATCAGGCAGTCCTGGATTAGTATGGTCAGCTCTTCTACCTACTGCCTGTCTATTACCTCATCTCTCTGAGGCCTCAGTTTCTACAACTATAGAGTGGAAAGACTAAAATGCATTTGATGGAGTAGTCTGAAGCTCAACTGACAGAAAGCACCTGTTCCAGACACACACATAGTGTTCAGGATGTGTTAGTTTTCATCACCCTGCTCCTCCTGCCTCCTGCCCTCATTGATAATCTCAATTTTCTGCCTGTATACATTTCCTTACTTCAGAGAAGTTGGTTTGTGAGGCTATAGTTTATCTGCCAGTAGTTGTATTTTAGATTTCATTTCTGGGAAGAACCCAAGCCTCTTTATGAGATTTGGCAAATCGTTTTCTATTATCAGCAGCCAGTGTCTTTGAAGTTATCTTTCAGATGGAGTTGTCTGTTGGGGAGGCATCTACCCTTCAGATGCTAACTCCTATTAACTGTTATTTCAGAGGGGATATTTCCCAACCTTTTATCAAATTCAGGGGTACACCAGTTGGGGGCCTTCTTCCTTCTATGTGCTGATTACAAAGGACTCCCAGAAAGAGGCCTCTAACAGATCAACAGATGATCAGAGACAACAAAAGAAGCAATATAGAACTCTCCCCACTTAGTGCACTTGGTAATTGCCTTTCACAGCTTTAGACATTCATGGGAAAGTAAATGCACAATCAGCCTTGATTATCTGAAGCTGGTTATCGGCTCCATCGGCTCCATCGGCTCCATCGGCTCGGCCTCTGTCCCTTTGCTCTGCTCTCACCTGCTGATTGACCAGTTCACTGTTCATTAACAGTTTGTAGAAAGATGGGCAGAGAAGGAAAAGGTTGTTACATTTTAGTCAGTCTGCTTAGGTTAAAAATAGTTCATGTAAGATGATTTCATTAAAGTAGAGGAAAGGGAGGAGATTAAAAAAGAAAACTAAAATGTGTGTGTGTTTTTGTGTGTGTATTATTTGGTGAGTTGATATGATTCATGACTGTTCAGCTCTAATGATAATGGCAAATGAGAGCTGTCATTATATATATTTAAAATGTTATCATATAGAATGATCCTAATTTTGCAACACACACACACACACACACAGGAGTATAAGAAAATACATCAAAATTTAATGATGGATTTCTTTGGTGATGGAACTTTTATTTTCTCTTTTCATTGTTCATTGTTTTTCAGATTATCAACAATGAGCCTCTTTTATAATAAGAATAAAAGGTATTATGGTTATTTTTTTCAAGTTCTCTTTGAAAGGTGAACAAATGGATGCAGTGATTTAATATTTTCTAAGTGTGTTGACCACTACTCGCAGCTTTTAGAAGATCAGCTAGGCAGTGTTCCTTGAGGAGGCCCATCAAATTCTGTGGAACGGGTGCGAAAGAAAGTGCTGAGGGATCAGGGTAGATGAGACTATTTGGTAACCTAGTATGGGGCTCAGAAACATTCCTTTAGATTTAATTTTTTGGTCAAGAAGTCTGAGGCCTTTGGGCCCCACGCACTTCATTTTGCCTTCACCTTTTAGGAAACTTTAGGAAATGGAATTTAGGGACTTAAGGGTTTATGTCCTCTGGTTATTTATTTGCCATTGAGAGTTGCAGACATGTGGAATTGTGTCTCTTCCCTATCTTGGCCTACCTTGCCCTGGAAGCCAACTCTGAGGCCAAGATTCCAGGACAGGTCCTCAGTTGGGAAGGTGATCCCAGGAGGCACTGGCGAGAGGGTGGAGAAGTGAGGAAGGGCAGGGCAGGACGTTTGTATCAAAGCAAGTTCCCATCCTGGGTAATTCTGCTGCAAACACTGGGAGTCAGTAGCAGGGTAGGCGCTTCTGAGCCATCTCATCCAGTCGCTGGGGGAGGTGCTGTCCTGGGAGCATCGGTCCCCTGCTGTTTGCAGCCTTCTGTGGGTAGCAGTGTGGGCTGGGGGTCTGGGGCAGGGGAAGCTCACAGGTGGAGAGCTTCAGGTGTTGGCAGTCAGCCATGGGCCAGGAGGTCAGGACAGTGGTGAGGCCTGGGGTGATCCAGGCCGGTTCTGCTGTATCTGCCCCATTTCTCCTTTCAGAGACATTGTTAAGAGCACACGGAACAAAAGCGGTTGTTTCTTTGCTTGTTACGAAATGCAAAAGCCTATTTGGCAACAGATGCCAATAAAGGGTACACCATGTAGCTGGTCACCACTGTGACTAACGGAAGCTCAATCCCACTGGGGCCTTTGAGAGATAAAAAAAAAAAAAAATGTCTCAGAGTTATGCCACCCAAGGGGCAAGGAACCTGGGGGTTTTAATCCACCAATTTAGTCATTACTGGCTGAGAACTGCTCCTGGGGACACTCCTAGGTGCTTCCCTCCTGCCTCTCAACACACGCTTAGAGAAAGCCCTGGGGTGGAGAGCCAGCTGCAGGTGCTGGCAGTGGGGGAACAGGGAGAGCAAGGAGCTATCATGTCAAGGCGCTGGCTGCTATCTGCTATAGCAGTGCGACCTGGGCAACAGTTAGGACAGTCGTCCCTGTGGTCTGGAGGGGAGGTGACCTCTTTGTTTGATTTGCAGTGGATGGAAAAGCCTGAGATAGGAGCTCTGATAGTGCCCACGGCGGAGCTTCCACAGGGAGGGAGAGCAGCAGAGAAGACAAATGCAGAACCCACGTGGGGTGCCCCTTAGAAACATCCCGACTTTGGGAAGGCCTTAGGGAGGGATTGGAGAGCCATAGCACTTGACTATAGTTCATGTTGGTGCCTAAAGGTCGTGGTGGCCGGCGCAGTCCGGGTTCCAATAGGGTTTTAGTGCTGGAAGGAGCAGTAGGCATCCACCTCCCCTCTGACAAGTCCTGCTCCTCCTGCGTGTGCCGCGTGGGCTGGGGGTTACTTACGTCCATTTGTTCTTGTTACTGGATGCTGCCTGGGTCTGGGGCAGGGCCAGGGAGTCAGGATGGTGCAAGAGCTCAAGATCTCTTACGTAGTAGAACATCTGCAAGACAATCAGACCTATTACATTGCCAGCATTTCTTCCCTCTTAGATGGCTACTGTGTGTGCTTATGCTAAAGATGGGCCTGTTTCCCACATTCTTTTGTATATTCCAGTCAGTATCGTTTTCATGTGCTTGGTAATTGCTACTGCCTGTTGGTTCATCAACCTGCTTGGTTCATCCATCCAGGGAAATTTATTTGCCACCATCAGCTCCCATAGTGTGCTTGAATCTGAGGAACCAGGAAAAGCAGAACATTATTATGGAATATGGAGAGGCAAAGTGCTGAGTAGGTGCTTTGATAAAAGCTCAGTAACTTCGGCCTAACTTTTCTGTTCATCTGGGCGATCAAAAAAGGATAAATTATTGGGACGCCTGGGTGGCTCAGTCGGTTAAGCATGTGACTTTGGCTCAGGTCATGATCTCATGGTTCTTGAGTTCAAGCCCCGCTCTGGGCTCTCTGCCTTCAGCGTGGAGCCTGCTTCAGATCCTCTGCCTCCCTCTCTCTCTTTCTGCCCCTCCCTTGCTGTTTCTGTCTCTCTCAAAATAAATAAACTTAAAAAAAGGATAAATTGTTGAGACAAACTCAAAAACAATCCTGACTGAATTTCTTGCACATGTTTCAACTTATAATGTATGTAGGATTTTATTAGGAAAACGGTCATTTCCTTTAAAGAGATTTAAAATTTTTCTTACATTTCAATATGTGATTTTGTCTAGGGAAACAAATCTTTCCCAGAAGAAGAAGGTATTGCTTTATAAAAATTCTCCAAAAAGTATTTGATAAACTTTGCTGGGAAATTTCTGTCTCATTAGTTAATCAGTTATTTGATTGATTTGTTCCTTCTGTCAACAGATACACGTTTTACATTTACTGGGTGTCTCTCCCTGTGCTCAGTCCTGAAGTGAGCAAAATAAACAGGCCACAACCTCCCAGAGAGGTGGGGTGGGAGGCGGCAGTGACACCGCCTAGAAAATGCAGCCCATGTGCCTCCTTGAGAAATTTCAACACGGGCGAGGCAGCTGGGTGAGCTCTAAACTCAACTCTATTTTGTCAGTCCTCACTTCACTCCAGGCTTCTTTCTCTCATTGCCTGTTATTCCTCCGTCTGTCTCAGAGGGATTTTCTGGGCTGCCTTTTCCTTCCTATGGCTAGGTTCCCCTGGCACTGGCTCTTGTCACACAGCCAGTTCTTGAAGGTTGTGGAGAGAATGTCACCTTGTTTTTCTCCCCTAAACTCTCTTTGTATATTTAGAAATCAAAGGTGATTTACGGCAATGATTCATACCCTGTAGTCCTGGGATCGAATGGCTAAATCCCAGGAGCATAGGAGCAAGGAATGGGCTGAACCCCTCAGATGCAGACATCTAGTTGCCTGAAGCATTTGGGAATTATGCATTCAAGCAACGCTCTCTTTTTCTCACATCTTACTTGGTGTGTGAGCAGGTGGGCGAAAGCCTAGTGAGTGTCATGGACTAGAAAATGCTGTGAAGAATTCCTAACAGCTCCTGCCCGAAACCTCCCCAGTGAAGCCAGTTTGCATCTGAGCCTGTGGTTCTGTGGCTGCTAGCGTTACTGAGTATGTGCTTATTTAATCACCCTCGTTACACACGGTTCCTTTCTGCATGTTGGAATTTGGTCTATTCCCTGCAGGAAATGCCTTGGCTGTTTTCACACTGGTTGGCATCAAACACTGTGGTTTCCCCTTTCAATTTGTTGATTGGGTAAACTAATTTTGAAGAAGTGTGGAGATAAACATTTAAGGGAAGATTTTTAGGGGGAGGCTAGGACTTGATTCACTATCTTTCCAGGCTGCTGTTAATGCAAATGAACTTCTTACGGTCACATTCCTGAATTTGTCTCTGTCACTTCAGGGTATTCTTAAGTGCAGATGCTACAGAAAGGAGGATTTTTCCATTATTCACACGAGTGAGAGAAAAATGGATGTTCACAGCAAAGAAGAAATTGACTTTGAGAATATATTAAGAATAAAGTGGCCTGGTTGTGTGGTGGGGAGAAGGTAAACATTCACTAGACATGGAGAACATCTACTCATAATAGTATAATTATTTTAGTAGTCATTCATATTATTATCCCAGATTGATTAACTGTGACGAGAGATTTCACACAGAATCATTCAGAGTGCCCTACTTACAGAAGAAGAAAGGGTGACACATTTATCAATTAAAGTGTTGCTATAAATATTAGTTTTTTTTCACAAGGATTTCTTTTTTGAGGAGATATCTGAGATCCAGAATGCAAATAAAATATATATGTAATGGTGCATTGTGTCATCACACTCCTGGATGGTTGGTATCTCTGCTTCAAATTAAGGGTTTGATGTCATGGAAACAGCTTGTTCATTTGGAAAGCTGCTGACACTCTGTGGGAAGGAAAGGACCTGTGTGTGTGCGCGTGCGTGTGTTGTGTGTTTAACATTCCCTGTCAACCCTTAGCAAAACAAATACCCATCTGCCAGATAGTATGGAATTATATGGGAGAGTTAGACTTCCCTTTGACTTTTGGCATCAGAGTTTTAGAACAAAGCATATGAATCAGCTAGAAAATAATGTTAGAATGAAGATTCTGATCCAGTGGGTCTCAAGTGCAGATTGAGATTCTCCATTCCCAAGGAGCTCCCAGCTGATGCTGATGCTAATGGTTTAGGGATTGCGCTTGGGAAGCTACTCCTCCAGAATTGTTGCATATCATTAGAATCACCTTTGACTAGTAGGAGTTAATTAATGTTTGATCAGATTTTTCAAAAGGAGTCATGCTTTTAAATTGCTGCTTCTGCTGATTTCTGTATCAGTTTTAACTTTTTCTAGAGCTAAGATGTCTTAGCAAATAAAAGAAGGTAAACACTACATACACGTCTACATTATTTTGAATTAGACATTGTTTGCAGACTATCAAATAAATTGTAGTGGAGTTTGGAGACCTAGAAGGGAAAGGGTTTGCGATCTCCTACCTTAAACAGAACCAAGAGGCCTTACAGGAGATCAGTCTGGTAAGAGCTATGACTCGTTGGCAGATTGGGAATGCCCACGGTAGTGGGTTGAATAGTGTCCTCCAAAAATTCATGCTCTCCCAGAACCTCAGAATGTGACCTGATTTGGAAATGGGGTCTTTGCAGATATAACTGGTTAAGATGAAGTCATCTTGGATTAGAGTAGACCCTGAAACCGATGACTGGTGTACTTGTAAGATAGAGAGCTGCGGAGAGAAGAGACCAAGTGACAGTGGAGACAGAGGCTGGAGTGACACTGCTACAACCCAAACGAACTCCAAGGATTGCTGAGAGCTGCCAGAAACTAAGAGGAGGCAAGGCAGAATTCTCTAGCACCTTCACAGCGGGGGCACGGTCCTGCTGACGTGTTGATTTCAGGCTCCTGGCCTTCAGAACTATGGGAGAATAAACATCTGTTGTTTTAAGCCACCACGTTTGTGGCAATTTGCTACAACAGGCCTAAGACACTAATACGCCCACCCTAACACAGCGTGCTGTACGGACACCGGACACCTACTGTCACCAGGTTGGAGAAAATCTGCTCTTCTTTAGTTGACATGGACCAGCACTTCACTTCCAAAGGAAGGTACATGATTTTCATTCTACTGAGCCATAAATTAAATCCTTTAATCATTTAGGGAGCATCTGTTGTCCTGTGATTTTTTAAAATAGGCCGTGATTAAATACGTGGTTCCAATCACAGCTCTGAAATCATAAGGATAAAGTAGTATTTCTTTCATCCAGTTTTCTTCAGCCTCTGTAGATTAGACTTGAGGAGCTCTGTAGTAGCTGTGCTGCTGACTTCTGACCGATTCACCATAGCTGCATGCATGCTTACAGGATAAGGGTCATGGGTTTAGCTCCCTGGTGAAACTGTTGGCTTTGTTTTAGTTCTCTGCCATAGACTGCTCACTTAGGACTGGCTGGTGTCCTTGAAAATGTTGATCAGAATTGGAAATAAGTGAAGCTATCTGGAGGAAGCTCAACACTCTAACAAACAAAATATTTCAGGAGCATATCCAACTAAAAGTGGGTCAGTAGGCGTCAGCTTCTCATGCAAAGGACAATATGATGACGATGAGGAGGAGGAGAGTGGTATTTAATCTAATAGGTATATATGGGTCAGCACTTTCACTCTCCATCAGCATTTGGTTCATAGTCTGGAAAATCAAATTGTGTCTCAGGTTTGATCTCAATCTGTGCTAGATTTGTAGGCACAGTTGAGATGGCTTTGAAATTTACTGACTTAATTAACACAGCTGCTTTAATTTTGAGGATGAAATTAATTCCATGGATTTTTATAGTTGCCTCAGGTACAGCTTTGGGAGTTCAGGAACATACTGAAAATATTGCCCATTAGTTTCTCTTAAGTCTTAGAACTGTATTCCAATTTTGATCTGGGTTTTATTTTTATTAAAAAATTTTTTTTTTATTTTTGAGAAGGACAGAGTGCACAAGCTGCGAAGGGACAGAAAGAGGGGGACAGAGGATCCAAAGCAGCCTCTGTGCTGACAGCAGAGAGACTGATGCGGGGCTCAAACCCACGAACCATGAGATCATGATCTGAGCCAAAGTCGCGCTCAACCGACTGAACCACCCAGGCACCCCTGATCCAGGTTTTAGAATGATTTCTAGCAAGGTATAAGCAACCTAACCTGCAAGGTGTTTGTATTAGTGCAAATTTGCCCTTATGGTTTATGTTCCAATAGAGGAATAGATCTTGGGAGTTACTTTCTTTATGGTGAGATGCTGTGCTCTCAAGGAAATAGTTTAGTAAAAAGTTTTACTGGATGCAGTGCTACAATAGGCCTATTGTTTACAGTAAATACTAATTGGTAGACGCAGGGGTAAAGAAGAGAAACTCATGGTTTTCTAGGGTTTGAATAACAATGTTATTACCCTAACATGAAAGAAGGAAGTGGATTTGTCTTAAAGTACTTGGGATTTGAGGTAACATTTTTAAAAATGCTCTATCATAATGCAGCATTGCATAGTTTTTCAGAGGTTAAGTAAATGGTGCAGTAGGTTTAGTCAGAGAAAGGGAATTTGGCAGGATACCAACTGATTGTATTAACAAGATGCCTATCGCCTGGTGGCTGCCCCGTCCATCTTATTTGGTGTCAGTTATTGTATTTAGGGATGAGGACTTCCCTAAGCATCTCTTTTGTATTTCTAACTTTTATTCTATCAGAAAAAAATCCCAGGGGATTTTCAGAGAAGGCCTGAGATGCTATGCCAATGGCTTTTGTTTGCTCTTTTTGCCTGTTGTTTTGGCTTATTAGAGGGAAAAAAGTCTTAGAGTGTTAAGACCTCCTTGAGGAGCAATTTCAGGGCTCTGCACCTATACCTGATTACAGGAGAGGATTAAAACTAACATTATCTGCACACCCGTCAGTGTGATGCAGGTAAAGTCACACATCCCACCTGCCTTCTGACGTAGGGATTGCGATTCTAGTTTAACTTTTCAGTTTTAGGAAACTCAGGCTCAAAGAGATGATGTACTGCCCAAGGTCACACGGTGCTTAAATGGGATTCAGGTTAGTCTGACTCCAAAGCCCAAGTTCTCATCAGTGCACCACGTTATTTTTCAAAATGTAAAATGTGAATGTAAATTATTGAGTCCCACCTCCATGTTTGGCAGGCACAGGTGACAGAGCATGATGGTTAAAGGGCAGGCCCTGGGTCCTCCTATCTGCTACTTAGTACCTGTACGACCCTGGGCAAGTTGCATGCCCACCCAATACCTTATTTCTTCATCTGTATAAAGGGTAGTGATAGTAACACCTACCCAGAAGGGTTGTGGTGAACCTGGAATGAGCAGTTAGAGCAGTACCTGACACATAGTGGGCACCAAGTTAGCATGTATCATTAAGCTTCATGATAACACTATTTTACAGGAGAAAAACTAACTTGTCTGGAGTAGTGCAGCTAGAATGGGGTAGCACAGTTGAAATGGGGTTGAATTCAATCTGATGATGTGTCTAGTGCTCTTTCTATGGGATTGCAAATGAAAATTATCAGGGGTCACCAGGAAGCAGTATGCGGGAGGATACAATGTATTCTGCTCTGTGAGGAGGTGCATGGACGTGCACGCGCACGTGTGTGTGTGCGCGCGCGCACACACACACACACACACACAGAAAGAAAAAATGCATGTAACACTGGTTCTCAGAAGTATATTAAATCAGGTGCCCATAACCAGAGATCTGTGGTTTCCAGTTCTGGCTCAGGAAGCTGATTATTAAAAAGGCCCTCACACCTTCCTCACTCGTATTTCCTTCTAGAATTCTGACTCACTTCAGCCTGAATCCTCTTTCTTCCTGCCCAACACACTCCCTGGGTTTGCTACGGATACAGCAAGGGTCTGACTGCTGTGATCAGACTGACCATGATTTGGGTGTCCTCGCAGTATTGGTTGCTGGGTTGTCAGAGCTTTGGAGAAGATGGCCCTCGTACTGGCTGCCAAGCCCCTTCTGACAGTTGGTTCAGGTGTGAGGAGGTGGCTGAGGTGGGGACAGGGGCACTTTCCAAGCTTCTCAGCAGCAAAAGCTAAGGATCATGTTGTCACTACTACCACTACCTCTGTCTTCCCTTTGTTCTTTTCTTGGTGAGCAAAGGTCGTTTTCCCTTCACATGTAGAGGGAACACAATTCACACAAGCTAGGTTAACACACATCTCTCCAAACGTTTCTGATGGAGTTTGATTTGAGGTTACAGTCAGCCCCCAAATCTCCATTACACCCATTTGCCATAGTCTCTTCTTCTCCTCTGTGTCACTGGACTTGATAATGATGATGCCACAAAGAGACTTGCTCCAGCTAACTTTACTTCTTATCTTCTGAGCACTCTTGTACACGCCTAGCCCCAGGACTTAACTCACACCCTGCATTCTCCGTTCTGCCGCTTAGGTGGTAGGGCACTTGTCAAAGAGTAGTTGCGAGACTCCATATTCTTAACTGTGGTGAGGATGAAAACCAACATTTTCTGAGTACACATCAAGGGCGAGGTGTGGTGCTGGTAAATTCACATACTCCAGGAGCCTTCTGACATAGCGATTATGATTCCTGTCCACATCCTGTTTCTCCTCTAAGGATTGGTGCACACTCTACTTCTGCCACTGGGGTGATCTCTCTGAGTAGCCTGTTTGGCATCTGTCATGTAGCTCCTGTGGCAGGCATGGTCAGTACCTCTATTCCATAGCCCCTTATACACCGTTGCTTTCTGTAAGCACAAACGTTGGCTTCTCACTAGCAACACTTGCTCTTTTTTTTTTTTTGCCTATGGTTTTTTTTTTTTTTTTTCTGGTGGGATTATGCTCAGGCCATGTGCAGAAGCAGCCCTCAACAAATGAGATGTGAGAAGTTTGTGGATAAATTCCACAGCTTCCACACACTTTGCTAGGATAACTCTGAGACATGTTCTGTTGCGTGTTTCGGAGGTTCCCAGCATGATTGAGCCTCAGTTGCCCACAGCAGTAACCTGCTCAATAATGTACCCTTTATGTGCTTCTTTCCCTTTCCTGGCTTTCTTCCTGTTGCCCTTTCTGGAGCTTCCTGGCATCATCTCCAAAGTAAACTACATGCGCCTGAATCCTTGGAAGAGGCCAGTCCAGACAGACCCTTCAGATTAATGCTTTTAACGTGATTATTCTTCACAACTTTGTTGCAATTTTTTTGTGGATTGGGTTAGCGAACTGTTTTTTTCCTCTTGATTCAACAATATTCATAGAGTACTGTGTACAAGACACTGTGTTGGATTGTACAAAGGATTAGAAATTGAATGACATAGTTCCTGACCTCTAAGAATTATAAAATGAAAATGGATTTCAAAATAGCAGTCCCCCAATTTTTTTATGGTATTTTTTCTCTTGGTTTTTAATTGGTGTTTTAATGGAAACAAGGGAAGTAATGGTAGGGTAACACTGAGATTTGATGGTGACAAATTGTTGACCCTTCATTATTAACAGTATTATGTGATCTATTGAATTAAAAAATACTCATTATCTACATTGCTAAAGCATCAAACGTCATTTTATCTTATGTTTTTTTCTTATCTTGATATTCATAATATTGTAACATGGCAATCAGCATAGATACAATTTTGAATTGTGCTTTTCTTTATTTATTTAAAAATTTTTTTAGTGTTTATTTTTGAGAGACAGAAAGAGAGACAGAATGTGAATGGAGTAGAGACAGAGAGAGAGAGAGGGAGACACAGAATCCAAAGCAGGCTGCAGGCAATAAGCTGTCAGCACAGAGCCCAACGCAGGGGTTCAACTCACAAACTGTGAGATCATGACCTGAGCTGAAGTCAGATGGCCAACCAACTGAGCCACACAGGTGCCCTTGAATTCTGCTTTTAAATCAGTCTACTATGTACCTTTCTGTTTTGTAGACAATAATTATTGTGAATAACTTAGAATACTATCCTGATCTGATGTATCCTAAATTCCCAAATAGTTTTCATGTTGTATAACACTTAGATTATTTACAAATTTTTGCTATTATGTATAATATTTTAATGAAAATCTGCTGACAGCTTTTTTCCCCCTCTTGAAATGCTTCCTTTTTTTAAATTCTCAGAAACAGGATTATTAGCCTCAAAGAGGTTGAATATTTTTGTAGCTTTTCTTGTCTCTGACACTTCTGTTCTTTGCATTACCTACAGCAGAGAGAGAACTGTTTAAATCTACATGATGGGGAAAGTGGAAAGATGAAAAAAAAGATACTAGGTGTCCCTTAAAGCTTTTTTTCTATTACCCCAATGTCATGGATTAATGTAAGAGCCCAATAAATGATCACAGTTGGAGTCACCAAACATCTGCTCTAAGGAGCCAAGATATATGGCATCTAAGCAGAACCATGCTCTGGGCTGGGAAGCAAGGGTCTCAGTGCACTTTGTGGTGATATGTGTTGAGTGCTCCAAGTAGCATGAGGCAGACATATAGGAATACTGTCTGGCAGGTTTTGACCAGGACTTTCCCTGGCTTCCTGGGCCTGAAAGACCTGCTCAGGCCAGGCAGAAACTGTTATCAACTCATGCTTGCCTAGAGCTGGGCTGTGATTTTAACAGGTCATCATCTGCTCCACTGGTACCTGACTCAGCTGGCACTGTATTCATGGTCAGGAGAAATTCTGGATGCTCCTTGCCTATTGGGCCAGATCTGGGAACTGTTGCCTGCATCAGACAATCCCTGATACCTCCAACTATGTGGTTTTAATTTACATAATGCACAGGACAAATAAACAGTTCAAGACAGTTTTTATATCCTTATTTGATTAATTAATTGGTTAGTTACTTCATTCATTATTAATTAACAAACATATGATAAGCATTTTTTTAAGAGGTTAACATGTGCTAATCACTGTTTCAGGTGCTAGGAATATAAAGATCAGTAAGAGTAGGTACTGGCCCTTGGGAGAATGGTCCATGATATAACACTTCACTGTAATTGTATTACTCTTCAGAATAAGACGAGGAAGTCAAACTTCAAATATGTTTTGTAGTTTATAACCCTGCAATTCCCAGCAAAGATTTAAAGATCATAACCCGGGCCATATCATGATTTGCCCCTCAATACACATGCTCTTCATCCCATTTGAAAGCATATTTTTAAAAAAAATTTTTTTAATTTATTTCTGAGAGAGAGGGAGACAGTGTGAGCAGGGAAGGGTCAGAGAGGGAGACAGAGAATCTGAAGTAGGCTCCAGGCTCTGAGCTAGCTGTCAACACAGAGCCCGACGTGGGGATCGAACCCACGAATCACGAGATCATGACCTGAGCCAAAGTCGAACACTTAACCAACTGAGCCACCCAGGCGCCCCAAAAGCATATTTTTAACAGCCCTAAACTCACCACCCCATCCTCACTATAGTTTGTAAACTTTTCCTTCAAATCCTGACTCAAAACTTACTTACCCAGAGGTATTTTCTTAATTAATTCCCATCTGATTCTAATTCCTACATATTCCTACGTATAGGATTACTTGGTATTTATGGCAGGCTATTAGATTTTCCTGCATATATTTGTATTTAGGGTTATATACATGTATATGTTTTAATGTAAGTTTTATTAAAATATGCATACAAATGAGGGCACATATTACAAGTGGATAGCTCAGTTAATTTGCACACAAACATAACCATGTAACTAGTACCCAGGCTGAGAAATGGAATCCCTGAACTCGCCACATGCCCTCACCCTTGGTGCCCTTTACCACTAGACCCAGGGTGACTGCATACTCCAGGATGACCCTAACCAAAGATAAAGGTCTTTCCTTACTGAAATTGTCCATGAATTTTGGAAGAGGTGACTTTTCTCAAATGAGCAGATGCCAGCCAAGGCTACAGGGATCATGAAGAATCAGAGAAACATGACATTACTAAAGGAACATAATAAACTTTTATTTATTTATTTATTTATTTTTTATTTTTTTAAATGTTTTTATTTATTTCTAGGAGAGAGAGAGAGAGACAGCGTGAGCAGGGGAGGGTCAGAGAGAGAGGGAGTCACAGACTGAAACAGGCTCCAGGCTCTGAGCTGGCAGTCAGCACAGAGCCCGACGCGGGGCTCGAACCCACAAACCGCGAGATCATGACCTAAGCGAAAGTCAGACGCTTAACCGACTAAGCCACCCAGGTGCCCCCATAATAAACTTTTAGTAACTGACCCTAAAGAAATGGACATACATAAGTTGCTTGACAGAGAATTCAAAATTATTGTTGGAAAGATGTACAGAGATCTACAAAAGGACACAAATAAGCAATTTAATAAAATCAGGAAAACAATACAAGAACAAAATGAGAAGCTAAAAAAAGAGATAGAAAACATAAAAAAGAACCATACAGAAATTTTGGGGCTAAAAGATATGACTGAACTGAATTATAGAGCTTAAATACAGACCAGATCATGAAGAAGAAAGAAATTGTGGACTTGAAGACAGATCATTTGAAACCATCCACTCAGATGATCAAAAAGAAAAAAAAAATAATGAAAAGGAAAGATGAAAGCTTATGGAACTTAGACTCACCATTAAGAAAAATAATCTATGGGGCTCCTGGGGTCTCAGTTGGTTAGGTGTCCAACTTCGGCTCAGGTCATGATCTCATGATTTGTGAATTTGAGCCCCATGTTGGTCTCTGTGCTGACAGTTCAGAGCCTGGAACCTGCTTTGGATTCTGTGTTTCCCCCTCTCTCTGCCTCCCCCCAGCTTATGCTCAATCTCTTTCTCAAAAAAAAAAAAAATGAAGCGCTAAGAAAAAAAAAATCTATGTATTGCTGGAATCTCAGAAGGAGAATAAAGGGAAAAGGGGGAAGAAATGTAATTTAAAGAAATAAATGATTGAAAACTTACCAAACTGGGGGAGTGATTTGGACATTCAATTTCATAAAGTTAATAGGTCACCCCAGAATTTCACTGCAAAAAAATCTGCAAGACACATTATAATGCAACTGTCTAAAATCAAAGAGAGAATTTTTAATGTTTTTTTTTTCTAGGAGAAAGAGAGAGAGAGAGAGACAGTGTGAGTAGGAGAGGGTCAGAGAGAGAAGGAGTCACAGACTCTGAAACAGGCTCCAGGCTCTGAGCTGGCAGTCAGCACAGAGCCCGACGCGGGGCTCGAACCCACGAACCGTGAGATCATGACCTAAGCGAAAGTCGGACGCTCAACCGACTAAGCCACCCAGGCGCCCCCAAAGAGAGAATTTTAAATGCAGTGAGAAAAAAATTCTAATAGAAGGGAACCTTTATAAGTTCCCTTTATAATCAGTGGATTTCTCATTAGGAACTTTGCAGGCCAGGAGAAAGTAAAATGACATATTCAAAGTGCTGAA